>NC_068398.1:8255756-8315756 GCF_023724105.1 Carassius gibelio
AGTTGCTGTATCAGTGCCACAGCAAAAAAAAAAAACTAAATTTGTTATCTGTATTTAATGCAAAGCAATAAAAAGAACAGTTAATATGCAATGTATTTGTTGATGTTTTTACATGTGTGCTGAATAGAAACAATATAGCTTACAATGTGACATGGAGAGTCTGATTCGCAAACAGATCAGTCATGTGCCATTTTTGCCAGTTCCCCTTCAGGTACTCGGACTGCGTTGGAAAATGCTATGAGAACGCCTTCAGTGAGGCCTGGGGAATGGAGGCATCCCCCCGAGGTGGTGAAGCAGATATGGAGAGTTTTTGACTAGGCTCAAGTGGCCATGTTTGCCACTCAAGAGACGTCGCACTGTTCCCTCTGTTTCTCTCTGACTCATCCAGCTTCTCTCGGACTAGACACTATGCTACAGACTTGGCCGAGGCTTCATCTGTATGCCTTCTGGAGAGAGTACAGCGGGACGAGGTCCATCTGCTGCTAGTGGTCCCATTCTGGCCGGGCCAAGTATGGTTTTTGGACTTGGTGTCCTTTTTCAATGGCTCTCCATGGGAGATTCCTGTCAGGTGGAACCTCCTCTCTCGGGTGGGGGGCACCATTATTCACCCCCACCCGGGGCTGTGGAAGCTGTGTGTGTGGGGCCGCCACGCTTCGAGTGGAGTGAGCCTTGACAGCCCATAGCTACTGGTCTTTCAACCGAGGATGTTAAGACCATCCTCCAATACAGAGCTCCCTCTACAATGAAACTGTACGCCTTGAAATGGAAGCTTGTCTCTTCTTGGTGCAGGGAGTCGGGGACCACCAGCTCGACACAGTTATCAGCCCAGTTGGTATAGTGCTGGAGTTCCTGCAGGCCAGATTCTACACAAGGTCTACGTGGTGGCCATAGCAGCCTACCATGCCCCTCTTGGTGGTCAGTCCATGGGCATGAACCCACTAGTTACAGGTTTCCTCTGTGGTGTGCTGAGGCTGAGGCTTCCAGTATGATCGTGCCACAATAAGACCTGGCTGTGGTGCTAGAAGCTCTCTGTAAACCTCCTTTCGAGCCCATTGAATAATTTTTTTGATTGTTTCCTCTCTATAAAGACTACCTTTCTTCTTGATATCTTTCTGATAGAGTTGGTGACTCTCAGGCCCTCTCCATGGTCATCTCTTTCCAAGACTTTGTGCCCGGATTGGCCTAAGCGTTTTTGTACCCCAGGCTGAGGTATGTCCCTAAGATCCCTTCATCTACACCATGGCCTGTCATACTCCAGGCCTTCTGTCCTCCTCCATTTCGGGAGCCTGACCAATCGGTGGATTGTGGATAATATCTCCCTCGTCTAAGAGACCTCTGGCCTCCCCTCGCCCCTGGGGGTCAAGGCTCACTCCACTCGAAGCATGGCAGCCCCATAGGCCTTCCTGTCAGGTGCCTCTATGCAGGACATTTTTAACGCTGCAGGTTGGTCCACACCACTCATGTTTGTGAAATTTTAGGACCTTGATATGCATGCCACTCCCAGCTCCTCTGTTCTCTCGCCTCAGTTGTGCTCTTCAAACACTAGGCAGGGATTTGTAAGTCTGGTGGCATGGGCATACTCATTCTCATAGTGTTTTCTGATGCAGCTCGAGGTCATGAAGGAAAATGTCTCCAGGTTACGCATGTAATCATGGTGCCCTGAGGGAACGGGATGCTGTCTCCCTGCCATACTTTGGGCATCCCTGAGAGTGCTTCATTTCCCAGAAGTTGGTACTGTATCAACCTCACATGCTTCGTCCAAGCTTCCTGGTCTCTATGTCACCCTGCCCGTGATGTCTCGCCCATCCATTAGACTGATTACACACGTGATTCAGAGCATGGTCACGCTGAAGGCATTCCTATAGCATTTTCCGACACAGCATCTTGTTCCCTTGGGGAACCACTGTTACATGCTTAACCTAAAGATGTTTTTCATGGGGTTCTTTTTCTATCGAAACATACAGCACGATCAGTGTAGTCTGAACAAATTACTCATGTAATCCAATTCTTTTTAGTGAATAAAAAACAAACAGCCCAACCAGTGTAGTTTGATTCCTGAACAAATTCCCATATGAGCATATTAGTGAATCAAAAAACATATGAGCAAATATTGTGGTCTGATTCCTCAATAAATGACTCATGTGAGCCGGTTGTTTTTAGTGAATCAAAATTATAAAATGCAACCAATGTAGTATGATTGTCAAACATATGACTCAAATGTGTTCTCAAACTAATGGTTCTTTACAGTCATTCAGATATATAAAATGCGAGCAGTGTAATCTGATTCTCCAACAAATGATCCTTATAAGCTGATTCTTTTTTAATTAAAGTGTAATCTGATTCCCAAACAAATTATTTATACAAGCCAGTTCTCACAGTCTGATTATCAAACAAATTACTTATATGAAATGATTATTATTATTCTTTTTTTTGTAAATACCAAACAAATGACTTAGATGTATATGAGCTAGTGTTTTTTAGCATCCTATTGTGAATATTGATTCCTGAACAAATGACTCTTAAGTGTTTGTTTATTTAATAAACACTTTTTAAGAATTAGTTACGAGTTTGATCCAGTCTAATGAATACTTCACTGAACTGAATCACTCAGAGTGGTTACTGAATTTGACTTGATTTTATACTTAATATATTATACATACACAATACTCAATTTTTGTTTTTACCATATTTAATGAAAATGCTATAATTTCAGACTTATGTTGGGCATTAGCTGCTAACAGACATGCAGTTATGACAATGAACTAGTGTAAATGTCAACATTTACCTGAATAACAGAGTTTCATTAACATCACATCATTGGCTTCCAATAGAAGATAAAGCTAAAACCAACAGCCTATTAATTAGGGGCATCTGTGTCAAATGAGTTGGTCATAATGTTGATTGGTCATAAGATCAAGTCCAGTTGACAGGGGAACTAACAGTACTGCACCACTGGGGGAGTTAACATGCTTCTCAGTTTGGGTCTTGGAAGTAAATTATGCCTTACATCTTTAGTTTCAAATACGTGTATAGTAATTGTCATACTAACATCAATACCTCCTCTCACTATAAAACAAATCAAACACTGACTACAAAATAAAGAGTTTTGACATCAATTACAGATTCTGCTTCTTCGTCCCAGCTTGCAGTCAAATCTTTTTGGTAAACAAACTATAGGATGCGTTGTCTGTTACAGTAGAACTTTTCTTCATTTCAAATGTCATCAAAGTCTCTTCCAGATGCATCTCTCTTTAAGCGTCTAGTTGTTTGAGCAATGTGACTAGCTGTCAACTCTTTTCTAACTATCTTGCTTCATATCTTTGATTGTTGTTTGGAAGCTTAATTAAATTCGTTCTTTAAGAGAAGACGTTAATCCCTTGTGGAGTCAGCTCTGAATAGATTCCCTCGGTTCTTTCTGCAGTGGCCTATTTGGGTCTGTGCCATTTAAGAGAGCGGGTAAACAAATAATTATCCACATTAATGTGCTGATATTCAGGCCCATCTGGAAATCATCAACAAGTACAAGCCTTTATTGCATCAGTCATGCAATCAAATATAATCTGGATTTCGAAGCTAGTCAAAGTGGAGGAGAACTGAAAACTATGTGTGCAGTTACTTGAAAATAAAGAAGGCCGATGCATAAATTAGCCCAACATTTCGACTCTGAAATGAGGACACCTGGGTAATGTGCTTTAGTTGACTGCCAATAGTTTGATGTCTCCTCAGATCGGTTTATTGTGGCCTGTCTGGTGAGAAGTAAAAATCAAGCTATATGAGGTTAGAGTCGAGCTAACGCTGAGCAGATGTTCTTGCATGAAGATCCCAAAATTCAGCCAATATGATATTGATAAAGAAATGGTTGCATGTGTATCTTACACATAGCCTCCTTCATACAGCAGACATACATTATTATTTAATTCTCTGCTGTGCTTCATTTGATGTTCCCAGTCAAAAATGATGGGACTTTTAAAAATAGCTTTTAAATCTCTCATTATGCTGTAGTATCACCAAATCTTGGATTCTATCTTTTCATCAACTTGTTTTCTTTAAGTTAGCACAGTTTTTGCATTTATTTTTGGAACCGATTGCTCGTAGGCCATTGTGCATGCACCCCGGTTATTAAGTGGAAAAAACCACTATTTGTGGATCATTTTGGAAATGTTCGCTCAAAAATGGAGGTGCATGAGCACAGATCAATGAGACCAATGAACGCAAAGTTGGTAAGTTTAAAATCTTCTCTGAGTCTAAATGACTGGAACACAACATGAGGGTTAAAATAAATAAACAGTCTCTAAATGCTTCTGAGATTTTATTTAATTTTACACTATGGCTTTGCATGTATTATATGTTAATTCAGTATTCTTGTATCACTATATTGTGCATACTGTATATTATATATACTAACTTGAGAGAGGGATGGTCAGTGCACATGCATGTATGTATACTCAATTCAATTTAATTATAGCCACTGACATGAACACGTAAACAAATACCTTTAATAAGAATAACAACAACAAAAATTCTATATTTTCATGAAATTGTAGAAACAAATTGGGTTTTATACATGCACAGGGCATTAGATTTTGAAACTGTCTTATGTTAATCAGTCAAATGGACACAAATATTGGCTAAATATCACTGATTTATCGGCCTTGACAATATATAAATCTATCACTGATGATTATTTCATTACTGTTCTTATTTAAATGTTGTTCACACAGTTTAAAAAGACTGTGCAAACAAAGTAAATTTCAAGAAGGAAAATTTGATGCAATTAATCAGTGCCAATCAAAATGCTTTACAATGCAATGACTTCACATGCAACTCGCTCTGCAGTAAAACGTTATTCTGTACACGAAATAAGTTGCATCCAGCACTATTGTTCTATATTTAACCCCTCAGAGCTTTTGTTCTCTTTGACAGACGACATGTGGGCGGCGACTGTCGTCCTGTGACAAGCTCGCGCAGTGGAACAATTTCAGTAATGGCATGTTACATGTGCATGTGTCGCCTGTAATCCCAATAACACTGTTATTCTACACAACACTTCATTATCCCCCGTCATAATGGGGTGTATCCAGAACACTTGTTTTGAAAGTTTGAGTGCCCCGGGGTCAAAGTTAAACTGTGCATTATGATACTGCATGTCTAGTGTATCTTTACTATCGAGTAAATCGAGTGATAAATTAGTTGCACCATAATGCAGCCATCCAGGAGAACATGCAGCACAGTTTCCAACAAACTTCTCAAATCCATATGAACAACTTGAAGTATTATTTTCCTCTCATAAAGCTATACACACACAGTCGCATGACGCGCTCGAGCCGAATGAGAAGAACTAGAGCGCGTGCTGTTTCACATCCAGAGTTTTTGGGCAAGTCTAAAACACCCCAAAATGATTCAGAAACAATTATCGCCTGGCATACTGTCAATCTAAACCCCTCTCTCCATGTTTACCAACATTTTAAAACAGAAATAAGAAGAGAAAAGTTGATTTACACGGCACGTACCATTGTGAAGCGGGGAATATTGCCAACAGTCTCAAAGACCCATTTTACTCCGTTAGAAAAAAAAACTTTTCCCCGAAAAAAAGCAGCGTGGTGGGAGAGCAAAAGCAAATGAGTCGGTTTTCTCCGTTGATACCGGAAGCAGAAGAACCGGGTTGCAGGACGGGCCCGTGGATCGCGGAAAATTGCCAACTTTTACGCACGGAAAACTTTCGCGGGGATCGTTTCGGTACAAAAACCTTAAACAAAACTGCGCTTTCGGATGAATCCGGGGAAGACCGTTCCTCCGTTCACCCAAGCTCCCCGGTACGAATCCCTCCCGGTTCCAGCGTCTGTCTCTCCGGTGGTTTGAGTCGCTCGCGCCGTGCGACAGCAACTTTCCGCCTGCGCAGCTTCAGCTCACGGGCTCTGTGCGAATTGGTGCTCGATCGCCATCCATCCCACTGGAGACCTCCTCAGGCTGATCTCCATGACCTCCTCCTCGGTGCACGGATTACTCGATCAATTATTATGGAGAGGACGTCATCTCGCGCAAAGTGGATATCGCGGAATCAAAAGCGATGCGTGAAAGCAATACAGACTTTTACGTCGCTGAAACGAATACCGGCGGCGCGCTAACGTTTCAAATATCTAATTAATGTATGTTAAGTAGCCTGGGTAAGAGTAGTTGCCAAAATAAACGTGCTAGCCGTGCGTGGCCCGTGCAGAACGCTCGGGTTGATCTGAGGATGGACTCGTGCAGTGGCTGGTGAATTATTAATAACCGGGAGCGCTTCACAGTCTGTCGTGTTCACAGAGGAACCAGAACGGCAGCTGGGGGTTTAAGGGAATTAAATACGGGCTTGGAGTGAAGCAGGGACGGCAGGGGATTATACCGTTCACCGGAGAGAGAGAAAGAGAGAGAGAAAGAGAGAGAGATGCAGAGATGGATGAAGTGTGTGGGTTTTTGTTTGCAACCACGATGTTAAATAGCAATGCACGACTTCAGGTGTTTAGTGTGATGTGTCTGTAAATTGTGTAATAACAGTGAAAACTAAACCCCAATCGTGCACTGGTGTGAAAGTGTTTAAAGTGAACAGGTGTGTGCAGCTTGGTCACTTCTCAAGTATTTAAACAAATATTGTTTAAAATATCGTGCAATCAGACAAATGCCTTGCTATCGGCATCATGGGGTTTAAAAGAGTGTAAAATCTCGAGTGATGCTTTAGATGAGCAACAAGGTAGATTCATTTTGATATGAGGTAAATTATAGCGAATTGAAAATCTACTTCTAATTCCAAACGACGTGGGAAGGAAACACATTGTTACGGTTAACGGTAATTTGCTAAATGTAGTCGGGCTCGTTTTGTCGTCTCAGTTTTAATTAATTCCACGTGTGCCAGATGTGTCTCAAGGTAAACTCGCAAAGGTCGTCTTATTTGAGCGGATTCCGCGTTAATTACGGCTGTTATTAATTAACCTTTTTTTTTTATTAATTAATTCAATTCAACATACCTGGGCTGTAAAACAGAAGAAAGACCTCCACACGACCTGGAAGAGACACGCTGACCTTCAGTGAAGCCCTGATGCGCGCTCGGATGCACCTGCCAACTGCTTTAGCAAGCAACATACATTTTCTTTTTGTCAAAATAATACATGCACACTAGAATACATTCATAAATAAAATAAAATTATAAATCCTTGCATATATAAAGAGTGACAGAAACTATATGTATTTTAGCATTCATAAATGTCATTTTATAGATAGTAGATTTTTTTGTTCCTATTTTTGTTTAATATTGCAATTGTATCTATTTAAAAAACAAATGCATGCGATGGTATTTCTTTTGCATCTCAAAATAGGCCTACTATGAATATGACAGAAAAATACAATGAACCAAAGCAGATAAAAGATTAAACAAAAAGCACATAAAGGAAGAAAAGGAACGAAATTATCTTCGATAAATCTTCAGTAAATCACTTTGAGAAAAGAATGGATATAGGAAAAAGAAAAAAAGGTTGATGTTCATTAAACACGAGTTGTTTGAAACCGAATATATAACACAGAACAAACACAGCAAACCATGCTCTGTATATTTATTTAATCATTTTCGATTTACATTTACGTTATTTAAAATGTATTTTCTTTATTTGGCATCATTTTCTATATTTAGACTTTAATATGTGTTTTTACATTTCTGGAAACACGCCATAGCATATTTTCCAGTAAGCCAATAAAAGTAATCGATACTTAAAAATATTCTTTACTAATATTCGTCGGTGCATTAAAAATGAAAGGACCGTCAGAAACACAAATACGCCTCAGAGCTTTCAGAACCACACCTTTAAAACAACATAATAATAATTAAAACCTCAGTATTTACAGGTCACAATACTTCTAAATATATAAAGAAATAAAATGAATGACTGACAATATCAATAGCTATATGTAATAGCCTTATATAACAATATATTTGAGAATATATATAGCTATATATATATCCGTTTAAAATAATTTTAATATATTAATAATATATAAAATGGTCAGTATGACAAATCACTCCGTGTATTATGAGCAATTATTGCTCTTTTAATTTACTGTATTTATATATTTCATTGATTAAATATAGGCTATGACTCTACGATGTTAAAGGTTTTGTAAGTACAAACATCAGTTCGGTAATTGATATAATCTAACTGCCCTAAATCACATCTCTGTCCAAAGAGGGAAAACCAACAAATGTGTTACTAATTCAGTTTAAACGAAATTATATTAAACAGTGTAATTATTACATAGCCTAAGTTTTTATTATGCTCACGATTTCATTATTTAACTAACGAAAAGCACGTGTGACATCATCGACTACCGGAGAAAAATGAACACTGGACTGTGCAGAATTAAAATATAGATCATTTTTAAGCAATAACAGCAAACTCTTCAAAGTGCCATTTAAATTACGTCATTATTACGGACATAATAAAACATATCTAATGTTAAACAGTGCGCAAATGAAATTATAGGCCTACACATGAGAATAGATGACGGAGAATTTGTCTTGGATTTCTGTCTTAAAATAAATCTGAACACTTGAATGCAGACGATTACAATTAAATAAAGCGCGGGGAAAACAGCGGAATCACGAGCACTGGCTGAATCATCGGCTATTGATGATGGTGTCATGTTTTCCCAAACATTTTTGAAGGGTAAGATCAGAGCTACACGTTGGACGGAAGGAAGGAAGGACACACTGATGATGTGCAGGTGCATCTCAGACGGACTAAACAAGGGTTTCTACCAACAGACAGAGAGAAAAAAACTCAATAAGCATGACTTACAAATATTAGAAATGACCCACTAACAAGTGAGCTAAACATTGCGTTATTGATTTTACCAACACTGCAAACGAGAGGACAGAAAAGACGTTTTAATGTCATTTACAAGGGTTACAACAACTAGTGGATATCCAACGAATCTTTATTAAAACCGACAATATATTTAAATTACACAACTATTTAAATTCAAATGTAAAATGTGTTATTAAACGTGCATGATTTATTGTATCATTCTGGCCTAAGAAAAATCTTGGAAGAAAAAATGTAGTTGACATTTTTTTTTCTTCTTTTGTACACGCACGCACGCACACAATAGTCTGAGAAATATGACCCATGTGACCTTTATGCCTTTACAGGCCAAACAAAAACAAAAACTTACTGCTGTAGTAATCATTTATTAATAATTGTTTTTCTTATGTTTATGATTAATACATTTTTAGCAAAAAAATATATATAAATGTTGGTGTACAGTTAATCAAAACAGACCAAAGTTGAAGAGATGTTATTGTCAGATATCAGACGTTTCATAATAGCCTATAGATGAATGCAACAAAATTAAGACATCATAATACAAAGGCTGAATCCATCTCAAAAATTGTTTGCCAACACAACTGATTTTTGTAAGCTCAGAAATGATAAAATATATATATATAAACTTTACTTAAACCAAAACAAATTCACTAGGAAATTTCACTATAGTGAAATAGGTTTATTTTCAAGATCTAGATCTATGATCTAAGATGAAAAGTACAAACAAAAGACGGTTTTTTTTATTTTAATTTTCTTCTTTTTTTTTTTAGATAATGTCTGCTTCGTTCTTCGCCGAATCACTTAATTTATTTCATGCAGCGCATATTGAATTTAGGCTCCGCTGCCTGTTCCTTGGCTTGGCTTTAATTTCTGACTGCCTGTCTTTAATTTAGCAGGGCTACTCGGAGCTGAAACGACAGCCATGAAGCTCAGCTTCAGCTAAGCAACGGCCGGGGCCAGGAATGCTGACCTTGGCGGTTGAACCGGGCCAACGACTGAGGTAGTGCACAGCTATAATCACACATCCCTCCACCTAAAGCTAAAGAAGCATCTGAGCCATGAATATGCCTGCATTAACCATTACACCTCCTCTCCCGTTACTGTGCGTGTCCAAACATCTGCAGTATATTACTGTACATACACTGTTACAGCACATTATCTACACAGTGTACTGCATACAGCTAGCATCTCTATTTGTTCACATTTATAGACAATAAAATCCTCAAGGAGGGGTCCAGGCCACAGATTAAAATATCAGAAACAATTTTGGTTAAATAACTCAAAACACCCTAGCAACCACCTAACAATGGCCTGTAATATGATATGGATATTGTAAAATGAAAGAAACATAGAAAATCAGTTGAATGTAAATCCAGTAGTGTGAAATGTGATATTTCCCACAATACTTTTGCACTTACAAAGGCAAATTCTCAATAACAAAGCTTTTTTCTTGTATTGTTCATTTTAATAATTGGATTAATGGTTAAAAAAAATCTATTAAAATCTTTATTTTCTAGGGCACTGTAAAATTGAAAACCAAACCAGACTGACATAGACTTCACCAAAACAGTTCAACAAATTAAAATAACATTTCATTTAGACAAATAAATAAAAGAATGAATAACTAAATACACACAAATAAATAAGTAAAATATTATCTAATTGCACGTGTGAAGCCAGCAGACTGACTGAAAATGTAAAAATCACTTTATTAGTAATGAATCAAAATAAAAGAAAATAAAAGAAAGAAAGGCAGTTGAATTTATATCCAATATACTGTAATATGACCTAAGAGACCTCTAAACATATGGCAAATTCTCAAGATCAATTACATTTTATAATTGGACTAATAAGTAAATTAATTTTACTAACTGAATTTGAATAACTTTTTATAGGACACTGTAAGAGAGAAACTGAAGACACTTCAGAATCACAGGTGAAGCCTGCAGTGCACGTTCACAGACCGACTGCAGTAGAGAAACATGGCCAAAATATTTTACCTTCAAAGCAAAGTGTGCTGACCTTTGTGGGCTCGGAGGAAAAATCCCAGGGAACTGTAGCTAATTTAAATGTTCAAAGTGCCCTTCATCTTAAAGGTGTATGTTGCTGTCCCCAGAAGAGCACACGCTTAATCTAGCAAAGGCTGAGAAGACTTTGAAAGCGTTTTGAAAAGTGGAACGAATCAGAGGCTGATAAGACGTGGTGAGATCAAACTACTGTATCGAACTATTACAGGAAAAGCTTTAAATTATATCATTATATCTTTACATTATACGTTACTTTAATAAAGGTCTCATGCGTTTATTTTATTCAAGCCAAAGTGAGATTTTAAAAACTGGTTTGTAATTATGTAGAATAACCTAAACCAGTACATGTGTGGCTAATGCATCACAGAAGTGGGATATACAATCACAATGCTGTAAAAAAAGACTGAAGCCCCTCGGCCTGACCAGAGCAAGTCAGGTAGATCATGTGTGCTCAGCGATGAGATAAACAACAGGAAAGTTGCACTGTGATTGGTCAGTGGCCATGAGGCTCCATCAGGATTGGAGCAGAGCGCAGCTCTCTCACCTTATCAGGTTTGTGCACAGCATTGCTGCAGGAGAGCGAGTCTCTGGAGGAAACGCCTGCGAGCACCGTGCTTATCTTACACCAGCAAGAGGGCTTTACACCTCTGATAGAGAGAGAGAGAGAGAGATAGATAGCCTAACTCATGTGTACCTTCAGGAGACTGTGTGCTCTGGGGTGACAAAATAATGTATGTCTAAATATATTGCATGTTTAACTTAATCATAATGCACACTTTTGATCTGGATATTATTTAAATATACAAAAGTATAAATATTATTCTAAATATAAAGTTTAAATATATATATATATATATATATATATATATATATATATATATATATATATATATATATATATATATATATATATATATATATATAACACTTCCGATCCCAGTTTGGGTTAAGTATGATTTGTTTTTGAAAGAAATGAATCTTTATTTAGAAAGAACGTATGAAAGTGACAGTAAAGACATTTCTAACATTACAAAAGATTTCTAGATTGAAATGAATGCTCTTCTTTTGAACGTTCTATTAAATCTAAATTTTATTCCAGTTTACGCAGCTGTTTTCGACATTTACAATAATTATAAATGTTTCTTGAGCAGCAAATCCTCATATTAGAATGATTTCTGAAGATCATGTGACACTGAAGACTGAAGGAATGATGCTGAAAATTCTGCTTTGCATCACAGAAACTAATTACATTTTAATATATATTTAAATAGAACACTTTTATTTAAAATTTTAATATATATATATTTTTCACAATATCACTGTATTTTAGACACACGAGCCTTCTTTCAAAAACCAACCCCAGACTTTTAAAAGGTGGTGTACAGTATATCAACTTTAAAAACTAGGATTATCCATTTCCTGAGGAAACGTATGTGGTGTTTGGTCATGCAAAAATAACCATCTTGTTGCTAGGGTGCTGTGGGTGGTTGCCAAGTCAATACTATGCAGTTGTGTTCTGGGTTGTTGGTCAGTGGCCCAAATCAAAAGAGCCCACTTCATGTCTCTGTGATTATTCGATCTCCAGATATGCTTCGAGTGCCTCCCGTTTTCATTGGCTTTATCATCCATGAGACAAGAAACACACTCTGAAGTTTCATACTTCGGGTTAGGGGTTTTAAAAAAACAATCTAAAAATCAATAACAGTGATGCATGCCTTAGGAAAACTCTATGAATGTACACTGTAAACTGTGAATATTTGACTTCTTGCACACCCGAGCATGCTTGCAGAGAAAGAAAAGATTCAAACGAATCGAAAAACAACAAGAAATGAAACGCATTGGCCTGAATATCTATATTAGTGCAGCAGGGTCAACAAAAAGTCAAGATCAAATCCATCAGATGGGTTGGCTGGGATGTCCAGTGTGTGTGTGTGTGTGTAGAAGTGCTGCATCTGGTCTGGATCCAGGCTGGTCCAGGGGGACGCAGAGCATTAAAGCCAGTGGCTGCTGGGGGAGAGGGGTTGTCCTCCCCTGGAGAGACTGAAAGAGGAGGCCTGCTATAATCTGCTTCCCTGGCTCTTCATGAAAGAGAGCAGAGGACACACACACCAGAGACTGACCCCCTCCTCCAGCTCCAGCCTTTCTCATCTGTTATCACCATACACCTCTCCTGCCCCATCTACCGTTCTGCTCCTTCCCTCCATTCTTCCTCAATCCTCATCTGTCTTCCCTTCCCGGCTTAGTTCTTCAGTGCTTAAACCTGCTCCAGCCTTTTTAATCTTACAGTCTCCATCCTTCAAGACTTTTTGGTCGGTACACAGAAGACTTTCTATAAATGTACAATGTGAAACGTACTGGTGCTTCCAAAAACCCTGTTTAATTGCTCACAGGTTGAGCTTTGGTAGTTCAGCCAATAGTCAACATACAGTAAAAGTATAGAGTTATAAAAGAGCATATGCTCTTTGATGAGAAATGTTCAAGTTCATAATGAAAACTCTATGCAACTCTGGGCAATTACTGAGGTTTTCCTCAAGAGAAACATAAGGAGACTTTAGCAAAGTCCATGTAATATCATCACTGTCTGAGAAACAATCAAAATGAGAGAGATTGAATTATTTGTCAAATACCCAACATGTCAAAATAAAGTACCTATAAATGCGTCATCAAAAACATGTTTAATCAGCTATCAGTTTTTAAACATCTAAACGTATTATTCCTGTGGCTCAAGTGGTAGAGCATTGCATTAGCAGCGCAAGATTGTGGGTTCGATTCCCAGGGAACACATGTTAGGTAAAAAATGTCTAGCCTGAATGCACTGTAAGTCGCTTTGGATAAAAGCTTCTGCTAAATGCATACATTTAATTTAATTACTGGTCCATTTGTTCACTCACTTGCGAATATGAACCCTAAAACGTCTAAATGATGGGCCAGTATTTGTCAGATCTCATTAGAGATTTTTATTTTCTGTGGGAAGAAACCAATATGTGAATATGAAAAGTCTATAAATGCATCATCAAAAACACCTTTAATTTCCAAAGATCCATAAAGAGAATTCGCATGTGTTCCAAAAAGAACCACTTAAGTAATGTATTTTTAAAAGTAAACATCTAAACTGATTATCAGTTCATTTTGTTCGTTCAGGTCCAATGATGTGCCAGTTTTTTTCAGACCTCATTAGGGATTTTTACTGAGGGTAAAATGAAGAATATGTTAATTTGATAAACCTAAAGATCTCAAAAGAACCATAAAGACAATATAGTCTAATCACTAGTTAGGAAAAACAATCAAGACTTTAAAGAGATCTCATTAGGGATTTTTGTGTGTGTGTGTGTAGAAACCAACTGTCAATATGAAGAACCTATAAATCATAACCTCCAAAGACAAAAGTGCTCCAAAAAAGAACCACTGAAGAATCTTTTTTTTTTAAAAGTAAACATCTCAATGGATTATTGCTTCATTCTGTAAATGTAAATGTAATTCATCACTTGTGAATGTCTAAATTATTGGCCAATTTTTGTCAGATTAAATCCATCTTTATGAAAGAAATTTGTTTTGTTTCTTCTTCGTTTTTTTTTTCACAGCGTTTCTCCATATATCTCAGGCGGTGTGATAATGATGCTACTTTCTGGGATCGTCTTCCCTTTTCTCTGGCTTTTCTGTCGGCTGTCTTTCACAACTCCTTATTTTGTGGAATCAGGCCACAGTGTCTGGCCTAGTCTCACGGTTCCTCTCTTCCACCATCTCATCGAGGGGAGGGGCTTCCTTGGCAGTGCCAGGCTCTGTTTGGTAGAATGGGTCCAAATTAACATGAATATTCATGAGCCCACCCCTCCCTCTCCTTTCCTAACAGCGCAT
The DNA here is from genome assembly GCF_023724105.1 of Carassius gibelio. Classification (NCBI taxonomy): domain Eukaryota; kingdom Metazoa; phylum Chordata; class Actinopteri; order Cypriniformes; family Cyprinidae; genus Carassius; species Carassius gibelio. Next base: position 8,270,488 of record NC_068398.1, read on the forward strand.
CAACACTTGGTAGCAGCACATGGCGGGACAGCTGTTGAAGGCCAAAGCGGGCATCTGTGCACAGAGAGACCGAGATATGGACCGGGCGAGAGGAAGAGGTGTGGGCATCTGTAGCCAGGGATTGACAAACGCTTGGATGGATGAAGAAGAGACGAGACCGAGAAGGAAAAAGCTAGGAAGTTGGACTAGGACAAGGGAGCAGGATTATTTGAACAGATGACAGGGATGTGCTAGTGAGCGAGAGGAAGAGATCACTGGAAGATTGAAGAAAGATGAAGCGGCCAGGAGTCCATCCATTCTCGCAATAAAAACTAGAAATTCAATTATAAAAGAGCCTTTTATATATGAAAGCAGGATGGAAACGTTTCCGCCATTATGATGTTGATATACGGTTGCTAGGTCTAAAGTGTCCACCACCGTCATCTTTTGGTCTCTAGATGTGGCTCATGTCCCTTGTTCAATGCAAATCTATGGGAGTTTTTCATCATTCAGGTCTGGGCATGAAGAACAATAACAGCAAACCTCTCTCATAATGTGAGGAATATTCCCCATAATATAGTTTAATACTTAGGAGTTTAAGGTTTGTTCAGATCACTAAGCCTAAGTATTTTCTGGTAAACTACTAATAAAAGGTCTTCAATACTTCTTTAAGACCTCGAAGTGAAGACCCATTTTAGTGACTATATTCTCAAGTGGTGAAATGGAAAAAAAAAGGGTCTCAAGCATTTTTAAAAAGCTATAAAACTTATTTTAGCATTAGCTGTGTCGTGCGAGAAAAAACGCAAAAGACACAAGACATGAGAACAATGTTCAAAAACATCCATCTAGCACATGAATTTAGTTGTTTTTTTTCGCAATGTTTCTCCATATATCTCAGGTAGCGTTATGAAGATGTCTACTGGTCTCTATGTGATTCAAGTCACTTGTTTAATATAATACTATAATAATATCTGTGGGTTTTCTTTTTTTGTCCCCAGCCATTTTATTATCCACCAAGTCAAGGAACATAACAACAAGCCTCTCCACATAAGTTTGAGGAATATTTCCTAAAATAAAGTTTAATACTTAGGGTTAGTTTTTTTCCCCCCAGATCTCTAAGTATTGTCTTACTGTAGTAAAGTCCACCAATAAATGGTCCTCAATAGTTCTTTAGCACCTTGACATCAGGCTGTAAAAGCCTTTTTCAGACCAAATTGGAACTGAAACCAAACTTGCTCAATCTCTAGAAACCCCAACCTCACACAAAACTGTTTTCTATATAATCTCCCTTTCTCTCCTATGATTTTGCCACCCTTCAAAATTAAACTCCAGTGTGCGCTATGTTTTTCCTCAAGCTCTTCACCAGTCTTATTCCACACACACACACACACACACTCGCTGCCCTACAGATCTCTAAGTATTGTCTTACTGTAGTAAAGTCCACCAATAAATGGTCCTCAATAGTTCTTTAGCACCTTGACATCAGGCTGTAAAAGCCTTTTTCAGACCAAATTGGAACTGAAACCAAACTTGCTCAATCTCTAGAAACCCCAACCTCACACAAAACTGTTTTCTATATAATCTCCCTTTCTCTCCTATGATTTTGCCACCCTTCAAAATTAAACTCCAGTGTGCGCTATGTTTTTCCTCAAGCTCTTCACCAGTCTTATTCCACACACACACACACACACACTCGCTGCCCTACATAGGCAGCAGCACAGCAGGCCGTCTCTATGAAAGGCCCCTGAGGTTTAAACTGTGTCAGATCCCCCGATAAGGCTCTGTATACAGAAGTCTCTGAAATCCCTCATCTGAGGACCCTCTGTGTTTAGGGGCTGTCCTTTACATCGCTTTCCATGATTAATTAGACTTAATTGAAAAGGGGAAAGTAGCACAAAAATGTAAATATTCTCAGATCCAACATGGGCAAACCAAACAATAATGCAAGGTTTTGATAATAAAAAACAACAATAATAATAATAAGTTGCCGTTTGAAGCTGAAAATGTAATTATTGATTAAGATATTGTTTTTATCAACCCTAATTACAGTTTTACCTCTAACTACAAATTACACTGTGGAAATGTGTAGTCGTGTCTTAAGGGAATGAAATGAAATGAAATTAAACCAAATATAATTTTCATATTAAATAATACTAATAATTTTAATTATTAATAAATAATTATCAATGTTAAATGATCTGATTTTTGTCTCTCCAGGAAGGCCATATAATGTTGTGAAAGAATAGAAGCAAGGGGAACTGTATGTTGTTGCTATTTCAAACAACCAATAGTATAAAAAGTGAACTTAAATACTCACTAATTCAGAAAGACAGTCCAACAAGAGTGACAATTCAACAGACACCAAACCCATTCACCTGCAGCTTTAAATGAACTTCATCCACAGAAAATACAAGCAGCAACAAATCTAGATAGATAGATAGATGTTTGATTGCAGTCTGGTGTAAAATGAGTTTGAGGAAGTGGGAAAAAAAGTGGGAAACAGAGTGCTAAGCGAGTGAAAGAGAGCGTAAAGAAAGAGAGGGTGGTCATACCATCATCCACGACCTGGCAGAGAAGTCATAACACAGCTGCCACCTGAACCCTGGGTCATGCTGCCTGTCCAGCGCCATTCCCGCGCCCTCCTGCCAGAAGAAATCCTCTTCCTGGGATGGGGAAAAAATTAATAAATAAAAAGAAGAACGCAGAGCGAGCACCAATCAGGAGGAGCTAGCGTGCGGGCAGGATGCAGCCAGCATGCATGCCTGTGTTTGTGTGAGTATGTGTTAGCGAGAGGGAGAGAGGACTTTGACATAGAAAACGCCAGGAAGTGCAATCCGGGCAGCTGTAGCCATACGGAGCCGCGCCAGCCGCCCGCCTGCCATCAGCAGACTCACTGACATCCCAACCAACACTGGGCTCTGGGTGTCAGCAGAGTGTTTGTGTGAACATACAGACAAATATTTACTTCAGAGACCGCATGCTTCATGCTGGATGTGCGTTGATGTGCTGGTCAATCTACACACCTCCTACGTTTACCTGCCTCTTTTTTCATTTGAATTTACTTAAATAGCTGATAATATAGTGCAAACACATTTGCTGTCTGACACTGGCTCTATGAAACCATCAAATGAGGCCTGTTGTAAGCGATAAGTGGAAGCTGACATGTTTTTCAGATCGTTTGGCTGGATAAATCATAATCCTATAATCATTTTAAGTATGTTTTACAGATCAGCTACACTGAGAACTTGTTCCTGATGTGCACATGATGTCTGAAACTGTTGTAAAATGTTGAAGCAAATATTGTTCTAGCAAATAAATAGAACCGGTCCTTGTTATTAAATATTAGGCCAATAAATCAGCAGATATTTCGTCATAAATGTTGCTAAAATGTCAGTAAAAAAAAGAAGAAGAAGAAGAAGAAGAAGAAGAAGAAACTGAGCTAAATAAAAAACCTACATAAAGCTTTAACAATGATTTATACTATGTTTTGATTTAAAAAAAATTAGCATTAATTTAAATAACAGATTTTTGTATTCATTTGGTTCTGTATGTTATACAACACATTTTTATAAATAAAAATAGAAAGATTATTTAAAACTTTTCAAGTAATAAATAAATAAATATTTAAATGAAAAAATCCATAAAATGAAAGTCAAAATGAATGTAAAACATTTTCAATTATATAAAATAAAATTATGTAATTAAGTAAAATAAAAATATAAAACATAAAAAACAAATAGATTTAATATTACTTGTTATTTTAAATATATAAATAAAATTAAAACATAAAATAATAAATATATTTTTTAATGCATTCAGTTATTTAAAATATATAAATAAATACAAAAGACAAAATGTATTTAATATTATTTCAACTATAAAATATATAAATAAATAAAAAATAAAACATAAAAGACTAATAAATTGAATATGATTTATGTTATTCAAAATGTTATTCAACAAATGATTCCATTGTTTGAAGTAGTTATTAATATACCTAGATGAGAAAGCAATATCAATATTTTGGCAGTAACGATGGTTACCATGGTAAATGCTCATGCTACATTAGCTAATGAAAAATGTTCATATTAAGCAGACGTCCTACAGTTTTCTTTAGGTTGGGAACAGCATGTCAATTCCCCCTTCTTATTTTTTATTTTTATTAAGTAGCATTCCTCAGTTCAGACTTGTTGATTGAAATACTTGCGTGCTGGTTATCTGATTCTCTTGCTCCAGCCGCATCTAAACGGTGCAGTCATGCATGCATGTAATGTGTGAAAGTGAATAACAGAGCACATGCAGTCCTGGGAGCAGCAGCGCTCTTTAGAGACGCACAAAGCTGTGATGAGGACCCTGCGTGTCAGATGAGGGACAATTAGAAGTCTGCTTATGGTGTGATGGCTGCTAGCGCCGGATTTGGCATGGCTCCCTAATTTAAGGGAATTAAAACACGCTAAACAAGACTTCTTTGTGTGCGTGTGGGAGACTGTGTGATGCAGGACTGGCACTAAGCTGGCATGATGTCAGAGAGAGAGAGAGAGAGAAGGGAAAGCATCGGCTCTAGATAACCTCCAGTAATATGGAAATCACAGGAGAAGAGATGTTACTGTGACCGGCTTCAGCTGTGGTTGTTTGAATGCATATGGATGCACAGAAATACTGCAGCCTGTTATGGTCCATAAATGTACAGTACTTACCCAACCAATCATGTACAAAAGGTACAAATATTATCTTATTAACACAATAAAGTTTGTCTTGAAATGATATATATGTTCAAGTCAAATCAGCATATGTTCTCCATTTCTTTAACTCATATCACATGAGTGTAAAATCTGAAGTTATACTCAATTATAAGTCAACATAATATGTGACCCTGGAGCACAAAACCAGTCATAAGTAGCACAGGGATATTTATAGCAATAGCCAACAAAATGATCTTTTTTTTTTTATATTAAGTAAAGATCATGTTCCATGAAGATTCAAAAACATTTAAAAAAAAATAAAAAAAATTGATTAGCAATATGCATTGCTAAGAACTTTATTTGGACAACTTTAAAGTCGATTTTTTTTGGCACCCTCAGATTCCAGATTTTCAATTTAAAAAAAAAACTGACCCTTGGTTAAGTGGTCCAGGTTAACATATAATTTCAGTTAAAATGATTGCAACAGCAACTGATCTTAAGTTCTGAAAAGTACATGTAATACAGACATGTATAAACCATGTACTAATCAGAAACAACGTTTGGTTTGTTTGTATTTACATTCATGAATTTAGCCAGCACCTTTATCAAAAAGTGCCTTAAAAATAAAATCTAAAAGTCACAGAAATGACCATTTCTAAAGTGAATATGCATTTTTCTGATAAAAATATTTTCTAGCTCTGAAATACGGATGATAATGCTAAGTTTATTCATGCAAAGCCTTATTTATGAGCTTTTGAATATTTTTTCATTCAATCAGCCGAAGTGGTGTCAGTGATTCATTAGCGACTCCGTTTTATCAAACAGTGTGGGAATCCTGAACTAAAGTTATGATGGTTATGATGTGAATTACGGTGATATGTTAGAAAGCTTTGTTTATCCCTGTGAATGGGAAACTCATTAGCACACATTAAAAACAACACAAAACACTTTATCATTATATTCACAAATAGCACAAGCAAGCAGATCAGTGATTACAGGGCATCATTACAAAACTTAACTGCAGCAGGGATAAAAGTTTCCAGGACATTTGACCTCTGCAAATGTTTAAAAACCCAAAAAACACAAGTTGGTTTCACCTTCTTTTTCTTTTTTCTCATAAATACTTTTTTGCCAAACAAAACGTTACATGCAGCTGTTGCAAATTTCTAACAAAAATATTTGATCTAAATCCAGATCCTGTTGTAAATAATAGTGAGAAATCACTTTTTAAAAGTTTTTTTTTTGTTCCATTATTACCCCTAAGCAGATTTTGTCTAGTTTCAGTGTGAAACAGATTCAAAGAAAAGAAAAGCTAAATATTACACATCCATGTAAAATATTACCTTCATTTTATCCATCAGAAATTGGTTGTATCTCAAATAGTGTTTCGAAGGCTTGTAAAACAAGCCTTGGGTGTTGTTGCTCGCAAAGGTTTCATGGCAGAGTGATTTTTAATAAAAGAATACAAAGACAAACAATACAACTGGACTAATGTGCAGTGATGAATCATTCATGATGACACCAGAAACGTACAGTAAGAAGATAAATGTTTGGTTCTTAGGCGCCAAAAGAAAATTTGAGTTACGTGAGACAAACCTCAACGGATTGCACCCCTAAATTTACCCAAACAGGAAGGACTTGTTCTTAAAGTCAGCGTATAATTCACACTGTTTCTGGGTAATTTGTACATAGAAACTGTAAACACTAAACTTAGCGTTTCTCTCAGCCTCACTGGTTTCACTTACTACATCTCAAAGGTTTCTGGGCAACGTGGGTTAAAAAAAAAAAAAAGTTACCATGGCATTTGTTTGGCACACCAGCGCCCGCGCCGTGCCCGGGACAGGAGGGTTACCATGGCATCAGCAGGCGCCTCATAAAGCAAATGATTGTTGGGGGGTTTGTGTGAGCGCGTTTTCTGCATGGCTCTGTCGTCCCAAATAACTTAATGCTATGCCAGCATCCTTTAAATACTAAAGGGCACGGGATAATGCCAGGCTGCTTCTTATCCTCGCTAGTCTTTCCACTGGAAATCATTTATCTATCTGTCCGTCCATCTGTCTCTCTCTCGAGCGCTCACCTCACACTTGTGGCACGGCCTGCCAGCTCATCTGCCACTTGATTCGTCTCCAGCTGCCTTCACCCAACAGCAAACCAATTTAATAAAAGTGCACGTCAAAAGAAATCCAGCCAAAGTCTTGATCAATGACGGGCGATGCTTCGCAGCACAGAAAGGGCTTTTCTTAAGCAAAGCTGACGGATCTGGAAAATGTGCATTTCTTATATACACTGCCTTTTATGTGCAAAGATTTCTCGTAAAGACAGCATGTAAAAGGTGCGTTTTTGAGCCGAATACGGATATATATACACAGAGCTAGTACAACACCTGTCCAAACACCTGCTTCATTAAGAAACTGATTATACGGATCCCACAAAATGCTGATTTAATTGATGTATGGCATTAGGAACAGACACGATAATGCGCAATCCCTCAGACTGCAAGAGCGCATGTTGAACGGAGCGCAAATGCTGCAAAATGAGAACGATATGATTGTGGAAATGGCAAAATTGCAAACCTCCAAATATTTAAGCTTGCCCAGAGGAAAACTAAATGAAGCAAATCAAAACATAAATAAAATAGAATTAGTTAAACAAATAAATTAAAATAATAATAAAAAAAGATATTTTATGGAATTATATATTTATGTTTAAAAGAGATGGAGTCTTTGTAGTTCTGAATCCGAATATAAACCAACCTGCAGTTATAGAGCAATATATTAGAGATGTTCTCCAGTCATGATTTGGATTTTCCACTGAAATTTTGTGACTAACATGTGCATGCATGTGCATTCAGAAAATAAAACTCAAGCTGCACGCTACATTTCATGCTAGCAACCTAAAAAACCTACCCACAAAAATAAGCCACATTACTGAAGAGAGAGAGAAGTCTTCCCATTCAAACCTGTCCTCACGGAGACTATTTATTAGCACAATATTTCACACATCTGACCTCTGACAGTCTAACCAGATGTGAATACATCAGGCAGAGGGGGAAAATATTTCAGTTTTACTGAACGATACAATTTGGATCAAATCTGAACAATTCTACTTTTAAAGGAATCATTTATCTACGTGCAGTTTGCTGTACTGCATATGAGACATATGTTATACATTTGAGCTATTCTGCTTTTGACAGTCATAAATAAATACTTTTTTTGTTTGTTTTTATAGGAAAGCATGTCCAACATATATGGCTGATCATAAAGCCTAAACACTTCTCATGTTTGGATGCATTTCTTACACTTAGAAATGCATCCAAAAAAAAAAAAGATGTGAAAAGAATAGATTTGGATTGAATAGGGTTAGTTCAAAAACTAAAACAAATGTCTTCAAGGAGACGTTTCTGATTAAATCGAGAGAATCCATTTCTTAGAAATGTTTAGGTAATAGATTTGAGTAACATTACACAGGTCCGCATGAGGAGTCCATCATGCTGTTTTATTCCTCAGTTGGTTTTAATACAGCCTAATGCATCTCTTATGTGTTGATAATCACTACAAAGCGAAAGGCACATGTTTAGTGTAAGGCATCATGGGGAAATTCCTGCAAAATCTGATCACAAACATTTGGATAAATATTCAAAATAAAGAAACGAGACAGAAAACCGCCGTGTAAACAGTTGCTCTCACTGAGATTCATTTGGACTGATTTTGGAAAATATTGATTTAAAATACAAACACTTTAATTCACAGTTTGTCATTTTAATAATTGTGGGTCTAAAAGGGTTGCATATTAAATTACTAGACAAAACCAACACTACAGAACTAACTTAAACAAATATAGCTTATTAAATCATAATGATAATGATTAAGTTGTTATTTATTAAATTGCTGTTTATTTAACATTGATTAAATATAAGGTTTCAACTACTGATTGTGTTTTAAAACACTAAATTACACCCTTCACTATTATTTATGGTTTCACTACATGCATATTTGTTTAATGCAGCAGTTAAATACAGTTCTTTCAATCAGCTTGAGGACATAAAAGCAGGAAACTGTTCCATGTCATTTGAATTCTCAATGAAAGTGCAGATTTCAATGTGTTTGGAATTGAAACATGACTTACTATGTGTGAAAACATGGGAACAATTAGTGGTTTGACTCACTGTCGCTGTTAGAGTACATAAACATGCAGTAAGAGCAGGGCTGGACAGGTGCGCGTGCAGCACTGCCCTCTTCTGGATCCCGAAATGCACACGCGTCTCATTAGGGGTCTTCAACGTTTTTAAAGACCCCTTGAAGGACATAGAGATGAAGCAGGACCTAGTGTTAGATGAATTAATAATTTGTGGACCATCTGCAGTATTGCTGCTGACCTACTGTTGAAGACATTTCATACATCCTTCTTAGAGCAATTTAAAAAGTAACTAGAATAAGATTATGCACTAATAAATTATGTTTTTATGCACCAAACACTAAAACAGTAAAGTCAAATCTAAATGCTAAAAGAAGTGTTACTTAATGAGATTCTATTATAGTTTTTTTTATACAGTATATATATATATATATATATATATATATATATATATATATATATATATATATATATATATATATATATATATACACACATATAAATATATATATATATATAGAGAGAGAGAGAGAGAGAGAGAGAGATTTTTCCAGTTTACATTTTAATATTCGTGTGTGTGTGTGTGTGTTTTGTAATGTTTGTTTTTAATATGTCTATAGTATACATTTTTATATATATTTTATTATATTTCTTTTTTATTATATTTATATTTATAATGTTTATATTTCAATTTAAAAAAAGTACTTGAAATGAAAGCATTTAAAAACTTAATAAATTAATTTCATTGAAATATATAATATATGAAAGTGTTCAAGTTATATGAGGTTTTAGTAATTTTATTGTATGTTTTTGTAATTGTTTTATTTATGTCTACAGTTATTCATTTTAATTCTGTTTCAGTTATTTCTGTTTTCAACTAAATAAAAATAAGAAATGTTGCTTTGGCTAAAATGCTTTAATTTTATTTCAGTTAAAATTGATTGCATTAGAAAAACAAAAATGGTTTGTAATGCCAAAAGGTCTTTGCAAGATAAAAACTAATTACAAAAAGTTGTTTCCTATACGACATCCAATGGCTCCAAATAAAATAATAAAAAACTGAAATAATAAAAATGAATGTCAGGAAATAACATAACATAACAAAATCAAAACAAATAACATTTAAGTAAGTCAGTAAATGCAAAGAAAGCACAAGTACATTACGGATAGTTAAACTGATTAGGTCACTGAGCAAAAATGGATATTAAAAAACTGCACCATTAGTTATTTGTAACTTGCTTTGGCGTCTTTGATTCAAATTTCACACATATGATAATTTCCATAATGTCTCTAAGATGCATGAGACAGAACGAGTAACCGAAGGTGCCCGCTCATGGTCACACCAGGTGTCTATTACTGTAAGAGACAGACTCACAGTGAGAGGAGGGTTAAATCAGAAGTGTTTATTTTTTTTGGCACATGAAGGTCTTGACTGTTTTATACATGTGGAAAACAGCTCCAAACAGATTTCAGAGCAAGACAGGTGCCAACACAACCATCTGTTTTGAGTTTCAGCCCTCCTCTCCTCTCCTTTCTTTCCTACATGTATTGAACCGCAGTGCTGCTCACTGTCAGCCAATCACAGAGCAGCGTGTCTTACCCTATATGACACACGGGTCACTCAGGACGCCTTCCTGCACTTGTGCTCACTTGGTTTTCTTTCAGTTCACACAAGGCTTTTTAAGTCTTTTGAAAGAGAACTGAATCAGTCATATATACAGTATGTCCCAGATGCAAAATCTCTTCATTTTAGTACAGATTATTTATAATTTAATACTGATCTGTATACTACTGTTTTCAGGTTCATTAAACTTGTTACAGACCAATAATTTCATATATTTTTAAAAATCCTTTTTTAATTTTTATTATTATTAAAGAATTACGCTGAACTGGTTTTATCAATACCAATAACTTGGTTGGATCCATACTGGCTGATCAGGGCTACAAACTAAAAAAATCAAGTGACGAGCCATTGGCTCCTGTAAGAAAAAAGAAACATAAGTGCCATATTATTATTTTTAGGTGCCACAGAACGTTTAATTTATTTTATTTTATTATTTTTTTTTTTACATTTTAACATTTCAATTGTACTGTCATGTTTATGTCTCATCATTCATTGACTTTATCAGCATTTGACTCCATCTTGTAGATGACCTGGGAACTAAGGTTCACTTAAAGTTGGAACTAAATGTCTTTTCCAACTTGAAATATACAGTCACGCATTGTTTACTACACAGAATCTGTACCAATATCATGGACCATAAGCATCACTGGGCCACTGAGTGTAGTTTGGGCTCCTCCTCAATGCATCCTGTAAATGTAGTCCTGTACTCTTAAAAATAAAGGTGCTTCACAGTACCATCGAAGAGCCCTTTGTCTAAATGGCTTATTAAAGAACCTTTAACATCCGAAAGAAAATTATTCAGATTATAAAAAGTTGAGAAAGAGATGGTTCTTTAAAGAGCCTTTGACTGCATGATTCTTTGTGAAACCAAAAATGGTTCTGTGAAGAACCTTTTAAGCACCTTTATTTTTAAGAGTGTATGTCTTTAATACTTTCAGCATGTTAGTCTATTCTTAATATTATAAAATAATTCTAAAATAAAATGCAATTTTATAGGAGGAGTTAAATCATGAAGACAACAGGTTAAGTAAAAATATTAAAATGCAATAGCACATAATATAGCGAAATGCTCCTCTATATAGTTATTTTTCAAGCTGAATGATGAGCTTATTTACGCCAAATGGTTATGGTTATGTATGTTATGGTTAAGGTAAATGTATATTACATTGCAATGTTTTCAAGCTTTACACATTTTCAGGAGTTTGAAAAACTAAATGAGCTTTGCCACGAGACATTTCAGTAAGTTGTACTGTAGGCTCTCTTATAAAATAGCCTACCTTTTGATGTTAATTCATGTTCATTATGTACTATAGTAGTAAAGAAAAAAGGTATGATAGGTTCACAAAGTCACTAAATCATGATCGCACCTGCCTCATTAAATAGCGCCAAAAAGAGCATATATTGCCTATATCCACACAGCTAATAGCTTTACCTGTTGTAGTTTGTTGCACAAAATATACACTGTTTTTCTGCTCTTTCACTTCTCATGTCTCCATCATTTCAATCTCTCTCATGCTGTTGAGATGCGTTTAGCAGGTGTGCGCAGCAGAGATGAGCACTGTTAGAAACTTTTTTTTCCACTAAACCTTTGATGTGCATCATCTCAGTTTAATACGTGGACAGATGATGTGATTACAAAACAATCAGGGAAAAAAGGCATTACATGCAAAATGTGATAATATGTAAATACATAGTCCTTGTTGCCAGTGCCGACCTCAGCAAAAACTTCACTCGTAATTTAATATTTATTTTAGTTGCAGTTTGGAGCCCTGCTGATAACTGAATAATCAACTGACAGTTTTTATAATAGATACTGAATGAAAACAAAGTCTTCAAGTAAAACATTGCTGAAATGTATTACAAAAATAAAACAATACTGAGCCATAAAAAATATAGACTCTACAATTATTATTATTTTTTTTTTCATTTACAAAATTAAGGTCATAATTAACTCAATTAACTTGAGGTTAATTGTGGTGCAGTGTTGTATGTAAAATATTGTGAACATTTCCTTAATAAAACCAAGAGACATTTTCCTTGTTTTTTTAAGGAAACTTAAGAAGTTTTGGGGCTTGAATTTAGGAATTGATATAGCTGATAAAATTAAGGAAAGAAAGATACCTATTTATTTTAAGAGAATTAGCTCAATTATGCCGTTTTATTTTGGCAGTGATTGTTAGTTCCCAGCATGCTTCGCATATGGCTGGATATGGAAAGTAAATATTGTTTAAATTAAGCACCATTTATGTGTTTTTGAGTAAAGGGAAAAATCTGTTAATGTTTAATGTCTAGTTATGAAACATTAGAAAGGGTTTCTGTTACGTTGAGGTTTCTGTAGTTACCATTGTGTATTAGAGAAGAGCTTATGGTAGGTTATGGATAACTATGTACTAACACTATGAGGCATGATGTTCAATGAGCAGTAGCTCTACTAATGCCACTGCAGTTATACATTTTCTTCTACTTAGTGTCTACTTGTATACAGTATTTTAATTGTACAAGATAACTTAAAGCCAAATACAAACTGGCCTTACACAAAACCACATTATTTTGTGAAAAAAGGGGCGGTCACACTGCACTTTTCGTTCCATTGACTTCCATTCATACGCATGCGAATGCGTCAGACCGGAAACGCAGGCTCATGCGAAAATTTTCGCATTTCGCTGCGTTCGAAAGTTCAAGTTTGGTGAACTCTGACCTGGGAATTCACATCACGTAAAGTCGTGTGACCAGTAGATGATCGATACGTCACTGCGTGACCTCTCTGTACAGAAATTAAAAAATGAAGTGCTTATTTTAGCCGTAGCGCAGCATCCTATTTTATATAATGCATATTTAAAAGATAATAAAAAAAGAAGCTGCATGGTTCGCAGTGTCAATGGAAACAGGAACAGATGGCACATTTGAATGAGGACACGTTCTATATTTTTTTTATTGTTTAGTGTGTATATATTTGTAGAGACTCTGAGCAACCCAGCAACTGTTAACAACATCCTAGCATCCTAGAACTCCCTTGCAAACAGCATAGTGATGCAAAACCCAAGAAATATGTTACAAGACAATAATTTCATATTTAAAAAAAAAAAAACGTCTCAGGTTACATATGTAACCATTGTTCCCTGAGAAGGGAACGAGGCACTGCGTCCTCTAGAGATCGCTATGGGGAACGCATTCAGTGTGACCGGTGTCTGAAGCATATATCTAATCACAACAATAACACTGCCTGGCAACAGCCTGTGACGTCACCCGGTGCGACCACAGTATACAAGAGTGACAGAAGAACACACCATCCGCTTTATCATCTGAAGCTCACATCCAAAGCATGGCAAGGGAACTAAAGGACGCGGTGTCTCATTCCCTTCTCAGAGAGCCATGGTTACATACGTTACCTGAGACGTTCTCTTGTAAAGGGATTTTGAACTTCATCCTCTTGAGGTCGCTATGGGGAATGGTATCCCGATGTGTCATGCTGAGAGTACTAACTCTACCATTGCCATGGGAGTTGCCCCAAGGACGTCTTGATGGCTGTCAGTGATATTATCCCCTTCGGCCAAGGACCTGAGCTGCATACCCTTGAAGAACTTACCTGTTAAGGGCTGAGCTAGGAAGTCCAAGCCTAGGGCAGAGCTCAAGCGTTGGAATCAGAAGAAAGAGATTCCTTTGAAGCAGTGGTTTCCAATCCTGGTTCTGGAGAACCCCCACACTTTACATTTTAGATGTCTCCCTATTCAAACACACCTGATTCAACTCGTCAGCTCATCAGCTGGTTCTCCAGGACCAGGATTGGAAGCCACTGCTTTAAGAGGATACAGCCAGGTGTCTAAAAAGCAAACCATACTCTGGCCTGCTATCTAGAAGGGCTACAGCCGGTTCTGAATAAACCTGTTCAAAGAACTGACTCGACAGATCTTTGGTAGCAACACCCTACTCATAAAGAAAACACATAAGTTAAGTGGAGCCCAAGGCGAGAACAGGAGCCTAAACTAACTCAGAGAAAGGAAATGAGGCTTACAGTGTGTAACCCTTAGAAAGTGCACAGAATGCTTAGCGTGCACACTTACCACAATGTGGATTTTAGAAAGTGCACAGAGCTCAGCATGTGCACTTACCATAGCATGGATTTTGAAACACTGTTGTTTAAGGGGTAACCGAAGCTGTGTAAACCAGTCTAGGAGCCCTATATGTGACTGTGGCATGCTCACAGAACAGAATGCGAAGCATCTGCTCACAGATGCCCAGAAGGGAGTGACACGCTTGCAAGAGACACTTCATGGTGAGGGGAGCACAGCTAGGTCACTTAACAAGCAAACAACCAGGGAGGCAGGAGATGGTCCAGCTGCCTGGCAAGATTGCTATCCGGAGCTCAAATGTGCAGAGACCCATCTTCAAAAATAGAAGGGGTGCTAGTACGCTCAGATCGAGAGGAGCATATGAAACCATCAAGGGCACTGCTAAGCTAGGTCCACAAGGACTGACTGGATGGACACAAATAGAGGCAGCATATCAGGGAAGTGGCAAGTGGCCCAACTAGCTGATGTCACTGCTACGGAGCTCAAGCGCAGATGGTGCAATGCCTAGCAAGATGAGAGAAGAACCCATCTTGACTGAAGCAATCAACAGCCCAGGGTCAGAGGACCTAACTCTCAAGTTGGGAGGAAGACTCACCCAGTCTGCCCAGGACTGGCGAGCTCAAAGTGACCCTCCTGCAGTGAGAGGAGCACAGCCTTGTCCGAAGAGCAAATAGATTGCAAATGGGAAATCAGATATGGGTACGGCTGTGGCAATTGCAGTGAACGTGGCAACCCACTACCAGGCCAATGTTATTGTCACGCTAATGGTGTTCCTCATAGCGACCTCTAGAGGACGCAGTTTAAGGTTCCCTTAGAAGGAAACTAGGGATTTTCCATATCTCGATTCATATTTAGAGAGCAGAATATCACAGAAACATGATGGAGGTGAACTCTGCTGACTAGGGCCAGTAAGAAACTTTCTAGCAACCACTTAGAACATCCCAACAACAGAAAAACAATACTATGGCTACACATTTGGTTTTTGGCAGTAAGCACCACTCAGAGAATCTATAAACCTAGTTAAATTATTACCTTTTTGGATGCAAAACAAAAGATGTAAAAGTTCAATGCCATTTTAATTTGCAGTAAATGTGCAGTTTAAATGTATTTTGGGATTGTAATGCTGTAAGTTGCTTTCTGTTAAAATGTGGTGACAATTTGTGGTTTGACTAAATGTTGCTGTTTTAGCACATAAAAACTCAGCAACTAATGAGACTCTAATGACAAACTCATTCATTATGTTTATGCGTAATGCAGATAAAGCACCATCTTCTGGTCATTTGTTAGCACTGCTGGTTGGACTCAAGCACTTTGTAAATCAAAGATAAGCTTTTGATAAAAAAAAACAAAATTGTCTCTTAAACCAGAAATGCAACTATTTAAGCAATGGAACTTAAATATATGAGGTGTAACTTGTATGTGAAAGATACTCTCAAATGACGTTAGATGACTCTGAGCGTTACTGTAAGAGACTCGCAGTGAGAGGAGGGTTAAATCTGAAGTGTTTATTTTTTTGGCACATGAAGGTCTTGACTGTTTTATACATGTGGAAAACAGCTCCAAACAGATTTCAGAGCAAGACAGGTGCCAACACAACCATCTGTTTTGAGTTTCAGCTCTCCTTCCTACAACCCTGCTGCTCAAAAACGTCAGTAACCACACAGAAATGTCCTAGCAACCACCTAGAACTCTCTTGCAGCAGAATAGCAAAGCCTAATAAGTGTACAGTCTTAGTAACAATCTAGAACACCCTGGCAACAAGCTAAAAACCACTCCAAACACTTTAATAACAGAAAAGCAATGGCCTAAAACTACACTGCAAAAAGCAATTAATCCAAAAATGTAGTCTTAACAATATCCCTACACCTAAACCTAACCTTAACCATGAGTAATCCCTAAAATCAGAGAAAATGATAGATGAATGACACTGATGAACAAGCACCAAACACTGACTGTAAGCCTAAACTTCACAAAAATGATAAACTGGTTCTTTAAATCTGATTGGTTAATCACAATGTTGTTCCAGGGTCATCAAAGAAGTTGATCCAGGAACATGTCGTACTTGGTAAAATTAGGTTCTGTGCTTTTTTCCATTGTGTTGTGGTAATTTCGTTGTGTTGCAGGTTATTTACAATG
Organism: Carassius gibelio; assembly: GCF_023724105.1. NCBI lineage: Eukaryota > Metazoa > Chordata > Actinopteri > Cypriniformes > Cyprinidae > Carassius > Carassius gibelio. Next base: position 8,287,113 of record NC_068398.1, read on the forward strand.
TGTTGTGGAGATTTTGTTGTGTTGCGACTTGTTTCCATTGCATTGTGCACTACTGGGCACTACGGTTGTGAGAATACTTTATAAAACGTTTCTAAAACGTTGAAATGTCCCATTTCCTTGTTGTGAATACAATTTTTATATTATAGGGCTATTTAAAGGTTACAAAAATGTTTCTTACAACATTTTACTAACTTTATTTTCACCAAAAATATAACATTATTTGAACGTTTATTTTTAACATTCGTAGAACTTTAAGAACGTTTTGTCAGAAACATAACTTTTAGATACATCATTCAGATTTTCAAATCACCATTTTGTAAATCTTCTTTTGTTTTTACTGTGTTTTATTCCCCTTCAGGGATCGGACGAAACAGAACTAGAAACAAAATAAGGCCACAATAATTCAACATGTCAACACTCAGGCCGTCCCCAGTCTATCTGTGCTGTCCTGATCTGAACTCTGAGCTGGCTGTCCACCACGTGAGGAAAGCCATCCACAAATCACCTTATGGAGCGGTACATACGCTCCGGGCCACTGCCAACATGCCGCACAGCGCCACGGGACCTCAGCCCAAACACAGGAAACCGAGAAGACCTGTAGTTTATGTTCTATACCGTTCCTTTGAGCCGTGTCTATTTTCTTCTGGAGAATTCAGCATAAAACCTCCTACCCTACACATTCCAGAAACATGAAGTCTGAAGCTGAAAATATTTTTTATCAAAACAATCATTTTCCGGGCAAAGCTTCGAATGAAAATGTTTTCATTTAAATGAGCCAGTATTTTATGCAAACTCGCCTAACGTGAGGTGACAGGCCTCATTTAGTGGATGGCGCCCGTGTTTATGAGCCTCATTATGTGAACCTGTGCGGCAAATGCTGCCAACTAATGAGCTCATTTAGATTAAGGTGGGCTCTCAACTCGGGGGGTGGGAAAACAAACACGCAGGTGACAAATCGTGCAGGGAGAACTGAATCTTTTATCACCACAGAAACGCAAGCTTATGTCTTGAGCGATTTCCTTTCTTCTTGCCGTCTGATGGCGGGGGCCAAAGGATCAGATGCCAAGTAGTGGAGCGCTGACCAGCGGGGTTTCAGGAGAATGTAAAGGAGCGACTGTCGCTTCGCAGGTGTTCCTTTTAAAAACCACCAGTGCCAAACAATTTTGGCACGGCTCACTGAGATCTCTGTGCCGATGCTTTTAGTTTGTTTGTCTTCTCTTTTCAGCGCTTTACTCTTTCTGATTTAGGTCTCTTTTCCTCCGGTCTTCTATTAGCTAACAAAACAGACGTGTTCGCCCCCTTTTCTTTCTCTTTTAGATTTCTGTCCTCAATGACTGTTTTTGGTGCTCTTCAGAATTTTAAATGTCACTTCCTCCAAGTGGCTGCTTTAGTCCCCTGCAATCGCACAGCAAATTAACATATTGAAGCTCATATGATATTTATTTTGTAACAAAGTCATAAATTTTGTTTTGCGCATAAACATCCCATTTTCAAAAGGAAATCTTAGCCTGCAGTTTATACATTGTGACAGACAAAAAACTGTTTAGGAAAAAACAGTAACAGATAATTTATTTATGTCTTTTATTTCTTTACTCATAAACTGGTAACTGATCATGTTTTTTCCACACGGCTTTTTCATGCATTTTAAGACCAAGTAAAGAAAATGTAATGCATAAAATGAAGCAAACACAATACTTCAATATTTTCTCTAAATACAGTATAAATGTCTAGAGAGAACATGAAGAGATGCATAAGCAACATTTCAATATTTGAAAATGGAACTTCCAACAGATGTGATTGAATTCTTTTCAATCACTAGAATCACACTGAAAAAAATGTTTCATTGGTATTTTTGTCTTGTTTTCAAGTGCAAATGTGCAAAAGATTCTTAAAAGAAGATGCATTTACTTGAGAAGCAAAATGCCATAAGATAAATTTTGTTTTCTGAGAAATGAATAAAATGTTTTCTTGTTCTATGATTAAGACATGAACAAGTATATGCCAGTGGGCTCAGAAAAAAAATTAACTTAATTCCAAAGGGAAAACAAATAACATTGAAAGATGTTTGCTTTTGTTTTAAGCTTGAACTTTTCAGAAAACAAGACTTTATATCTTCATTTTGCATCTCAAGTAAATGTATCTTGATTTAAAGGTATTTGTATAGGAAAACAAAATACTGGAGAATATATTTATTCATTCATTCATTGCAGTGCAGGCAACATTAAATGCCTTTTCAATGACTTTCTGCTCTGAATTAAGATCTTTTTAGGCCTTTTTAAGGTCTTAATAGAAACCTTGTAATACCTTGTAATCTAGTGTACATATTGCCCACCCTAAAAAATTGCAATCGTCCCCATTCTAAAAACAGCATATCATGCTAACAAACTACTCTGAACACACAACAGTCAGCAACTACCTACAACACCCTAGCAACACTATAAACTATTCTGAGCACCTGGGCAATATGGGGAACTCTATTTGGTAGATGCTAATTTAAACAGTTCAGGAATTAGTTGCCGATTTCTAAACTACTTTAGTTTGTATTCCATTATAAAAATGAGAATATATTATATCAAAGACAAATGTGTCTCATATTGTTGCACAAACAGCTACTCCAAATGCTGAAGCACTTGCACAGCAATGCTTGACAAACTCCTAAAACAGCCCAGCATCATGACAGCTGCAGAGACACCCCTTTACTTCAGAAATCTTGTTACACGTTATTGCTAAATCAATATAGAGCTTTGCTTACAAAGTTATCAGGATCACAGCCAATAATGTTAATTGCAATGTGGTCTAATGGATGCCTTGCAGGTATGGAAGACATTCAAGACCTCAGCATACTCCATTATGAGTATTCACTAACTTTCTCGTTTCGAATGGATAAAACAATTTCTTTTTTACTTCATTTAAACATCTTAGTTTTTTTTTTTTTATTATTATTATTCTAGCCACAATCGCCTTTGGCTTGCTCACTTTTACTACAAAAAATGTAATTGACCTGTGCGTGAGTGTCATGGGGTGAGCCATTGACATCTGATATGAGATACGGATAAATAAGCAGACAAACAATCCTGGAACTGCACTGCTAGAATTATAAAAAAGCCCAAACCGTGATGATTAGTGATGAAGATGTGATTAGTGTTCGGGGAGCAGCTTCTCTACCCACTCGTCCCCCTGCAGAAATCTGAAGCGGGCCACGGTGGCAACGGCCATCAAGGGCACCTTGGATTTGCAGATGTTGTAGCTGATGACAGATGGCACTGGCACGAGCACGGGAGCGTCGGGACAGTGTCTGCACCAATCCAGAGCCACCTGCACCCCTCTGCCAGTCTACCATACCCGCAGCAAAACATGGACGCTGCGCGCGTGTGTGTGTGTGAGATGAGTCAGCTCTCAGGGAGATCACATCAACCCCAACAAAGGTGAAAACATCAGATGTGTGATTTCTTTATGTGATCTGAAAAAGAAGAGCTTCAATTAAATTAAAGCTGAGAATATATATTTCTTATATTTTATTTTTTAGAGAAAAACACGTCAGGGCTGATATTTTATCATAATGTAAAATTAATGTAGAATTAAAAGACTAGGTTTTAGATATATACTGTTGGCTTATTTTCTGAAAAATAATATAATTTATATTACAATTGTAAAGTATTACATTCAATATCTAATATTGCAATTTTTCAAATGTTATTTTCAAAATGTATGACTCTATATCTGCAATATATAATATTTAATGTAATACTGGCATTCATATACAAGTACACACATGCAGATTTAGAAAAATATGTAACAGTTTAGTTATTTTGAAATTGATATTGCAATATTGGATACTGAAAAAGACTGAACTGTTAAATGTTAACACTGCATTTAAATAATGCTTGAATGCTAAATGGAAGCACTAAGAAGACATGGATTTATTCTCAGAACTGCTCAGATAATGATGACATTTGAATTCATTGACCATTAACTGTATTTAGCGCCTCTGGCATTGCATCCGCTTTCAAAGCATCAGTAGAAGGGCTCAGCTTCTGATTGGACGATGAGCCCTGCACAGTCCCCAATGGGTGAAGGCACAAGAGATGGACACGAGAGCATGACACAAATGTCAAACCGCTTATTAATGTGGACATACACAGCCACGGGAACAAAATCTGCTCTCATATTTAAGAGTGGCACAAAAAACAGGCAGCAACGTTTGCGAGGAAGAGTTTTAAAAACCAGATGAAAAGGGACAGTCCAACTTAAAATGTAACTTACAAATCGTTCTAAAACTATATGACTTTTTTTCTCCTGTGGAAGACAGCACAATTTTGAGTCTGTGGTAACCAAACAGTTTTGGTTTCAATTGACCACTATATGAACTAAAAACACAATGGGAATTGAAATTGTTAAGTTACCTAATTTCTTCAAAATAGCTTCTGAAAAACAACTTATTAAAACATAGCCTCGAGATTTCAACATTTTATGTGTCAACGGTGATAAAATCAATAACTTACACTGTCTGTACAAAGGTAAATATTTGTATTTTTTAAGTTATAAACTGATTTTTTTTTTTTGCACAATATGCATGATAATTCACTTTATCCAACGCATTCTCAGTCAGCACTAAAAAGATGATTTTAACTTCAGAGCTATATATATATATATATATGTGTGTGTGTGTGTGTGTGTGTGTGTATATATATATATATATATATATATATATATATATATATATATATATATATATATTATGAATGCAAGTTATTTAATAAAAATAAGCTTTATCTGATTTTAAACCCTGCCATTACAATGTAAAAAAATATTTATTTTTATCTAAGTTGTACATAAAACATTATTGCTTTGTTTTTACAAGGTGTTACTTGTATTTCTTTACAACTATTTGTGAAATTTACCAGCAATTTCTTAATTTCTACACCAATATTATAATTTTTTTCCACTGTAGATTTACAATGTACAGTAAGTGCATTTTCGGGTGTTTTAACAAACTAAGGACAAATTAAATAACTTCCCCATCATTTTCATTTTGAGCTTGAACTGTTTGAACCATTCAATCTTCTCTATAATGTGAAAAAACTTTGGCGTATGTCTCATTGCTTCAATCCATCATTTGTTTGTTGAAAACACTGTAATCAGTTTTATGATAATGACAGCTTCGACGATGAGCTTCAGGGGTTAACAAGCCGCCGTGCTTTAAAAATCACAATGCTTGCATGTTTTTTTGTTTTTTTATACCTGTTAAACAAAGCCACAAGACACTGAAAACGTCTGAAAAGGAGCCAGACTGAGTTATGACTAAGTTTTCCTAACTTTGCATGATCCCATTATTCTCTGGTCCGCCTCTAAAATGCGTTTTTCTGTCTCCCGCAGTGACAGAAACACATTATTAACGGGAGCTCAATGTGGTACATCCATTATTGAAAAGCTCCCCGCTGAACGTGCTCCCCTCCTGAGGAGCTTTCACGTGTAGTTCTCGCTTGGGTTCGTTCCCAGTTTAGTGAAGGGGAATCATTTAAACAATGACGTGGAGACTTCCAGATCCGCCTGCAGGATGAGAACAAGAGCAATGTCACACTCTGCATGTGCGCTGATCGTCAGGCCTATGGAGCAGTCATTTTTACAGTATGGCTATGTTCAGATTATTCTGTGTGCAATATGCGTGGTATAAACAGCACCATGATCCCGTATCCCACAATGCAAAGTGCTCAACTTGACTTGATTGATGAAGAACGAAGCACTAATATCAACCCCAAATCACCTTCTTCTTGACTCGAGCTGTTAAAAGTACATATTTAAAAGATTTGTCCAAATCCTAATCATCTAGGAATTATCTTGAAAGATTTTGATTTATACAGCAGATTAGAATAATCTGTAAGAGAAATTAGTTTGGAAATATGTCCCTCAAGAGTCTTTTTGTACAATCTTTTGTCCTGTGATGAAGTAAGCTTTCTGTACAGTATTATATTCATCTTAATCCATTCGAAACTAGATTTATATGTTTTAACAGAGCATTAACTGAATAATGAAAGTGCATATTTTTCGACCGTTGCAAGCCTGTTTCCACTTCAGAGTAAAGAATAAATGAGTCAGAAATTGAGAAATTATAAAGTATAAGTTTATCAGAAATGGTAGGTATAAGCCTCCATAATTTTCTGGTTTACTCTTGAAATTCAGCTGATAAATCACTCGTTTGTATGCTGCACTGGACAAAAGCATCTGCTAAATGACTCAACTGAAGCGTAATCAGTGAACAAAGCATCATTACCATCAAAATCACATATGTATAGCGCTTGTACTGTACGTATAATGCACATTAAAAGCATGAGAGACATCTTGTTTACTAAAACGGCATCTGGACATCCCCTCGGCTTTACTCCGGTTATTGTAGGTGGGGGAAACGGCAGAATCATCCCATAATGCAACATCTCCATGAATTTGTCATGAGTTGGTTGGAAATGTGGTGGCCTGTAAATATTTAATCATAAGGCCATATGGATGGTCTCTTTAGATGAACTCACAAGAGCAACATAAGAGAACAAACCATCCATAGTGCCTATAACTGACCTTTCTCATCTAGGAGCATGACTAACAGTTATAACAACTAAACATGATAAAAAAAACAATGTTGTCCGGAGATATCAAAGGAATACTGCAGGATCAGTACAAGTTCATGTTAAAAAATTACTATTAGTTTTCATTTATCCCTCCTTTTCTAAATGTGTGGCACTTGCAATAGAATGAGGCCAATTTCAATTAGATAATCAAAATGAAAACAATGTGTTATAAATCTTTTCGGTGTAAATCTACAGTATATTACATTTTACAACCGAATGCTATAAAAATGGCTATAAAATGATGATTTAATCAATTTACAGCTCAAATGATAGACAAGTTTTGACAGAAGAATAAGCTTCAGATTTCTGCTTTTAATGCCTGAATTTATATGTACACTATAAAATTTTAAGTCTGTACAAAAGGGGGAAAAAAAGATAAATAAAAAAATTCAATATATCTAAATGTACATAACTAAGGTGTTGTTAAAGGACATTGTAAAACTTTAATATTATGAAGGGTCATAAATTTAATTATGACCTTCTTATACACTTCAGTTTTTTATAAATGTTTTGTTACATTTCTATTAAAATAAAACTAAATTAATGTTAATTTGACAGAAATATCAGTGTAATAATAAATTCAACACACAATTGTGTGAAAACATTTGATACAATTTGTGTGAAAACAATTTTAGTGCATGTGAAAAAAAAAGTTATATTAAATTTGACAATTCAGTTGTCGATACGACTTAACATAATAAATCATAAAACACTGAAACTAATACAACTGAAAATAATACTTTACAGCTCAAATAATACGTAAGTTTTAACATAATTAATTAAAGAGTGCAAATAAAACTATAAACTTTACATTTCTGCTTTTAAATCCTGAAGAAAATCGGTCCTCAAATCTATTGAGTTTTTTCCCATTCAACATGTTATATTGACATCACCCCATTCAAATGTATATGCAACTAAATCTATAGCATCTGTCTGCCATATTGTTTACTTTTACATTGATCTACATGATAAAGTTCAATACTTTAGTTGTTTTGAATCCCTGGCCATATGTGTGAGTGAAAGCAGGCCTCACAGTGACGCTTGCCTTAGAAAACACATCCTGATGAAACCTCAGCAGACCTGATTTTCTCAGATGGTCGTGTCTTTAAAGCTTCTCAGTTGGCAGCGATCACTAGTGTCTAAATAAAGCCCTGTGTTGCGCATGGCATGCTGCGGACCCCTCTCAAACCCTCAACCCCCCGCCATGGGAACTTTCGAGTTATAATGATGCGCTCCGCACGACACAAAAGCTCTGACATCTGTCTCTCCAAGAGGCGCATTCTAAAGCTGCTTGTTTGTCCCATCTTTACATTTTTGAAAAGAAATCAAAACTAAAAGAAGAGTAGCGGAAGGAGGGGAGGGGTTTGTGATGGAGAGGGACGGCTGGAGCATTTAAAACAAAGGCCTTTTTCTTCCTCCGAGTGTTTGCTGGTTAATAAAGCAACCCTCCCATGCTGCGTTCCAGAAATTCAAAGTGGAGTTTGTGCTCATCTGCTTGCTGAAGCTGGCGTGGACCATTAATAAGAACAGAAGTAGACCGCATGCAGCCCTACGGGTGAAAGAAACGCTCAGGGAAAAACCTAAGCCCTCTTAAGTCTCTTCAAACATGATCGTTCATCCATTCATCTGCAAATTATATGAGAAGAGGAGCTCTGAGAGTGTCCGTAAAATAAACTGGATCTGTAAAGCTTCACTTCACTCTAAACATTTGCTATCACTTGATTCCTCTGGCTAAGATCACATCATTCAAATAAACATTGAATTAAACTTCTAAGCACTGATTGATATTATTATCTTTTTTGCTTTATCTTTATCTATCTTTATTTACTGATAAGCCAATTATTTTTTTATGGAAAATGTATAGAATTAAATAGGTGAGAGCAAAAGGAAAATGAACATGAGGTGTTCTAATTCGATTAGAAGTCATAAAACTTGCGTTTTTACTTTAAGAATCCTAAGATAAAAATAAAAAAATTTTAAACATAAAATTAATTACTTACTGATAAAATAAATGTAAAAAAAAAATGTTTTTTTAATAAATTTTATTAATAAACTTAATAAAAAATTTGACATGACATATATTAATTACATTTAAACTTGCGTATTAAACATGTTAATTATAATGTTCCATTAGGATCACAGATCAATGCCAAAATGGTAATTTATGTTCATTTTGCTAATTTATCAATATAGAAAAACAAACTAATTAATATGCCAGATCTTTTTTTTTTTCTCTTAAAATATTATATTTTATTATTAACTCTCCAGTCATTTGTAATTTGTGTTCTATTAGATTTTCCTCTTACTTTAGAGTAATTAAATCAACTAAATAAGAATAGGGGCCAAAAATGTGACCAGAGATTTAAAATCAGCAATCATCTTTGTTTTTCTAGCATGGTCTGGACTCTGGGATAAACACCACCAGCAGGACCAGATCCATTTAAGACCTTTATCTCCAACAATAATATCCCACTGTGCTGCTAAACTACCGGAAAAGATTCAAGGGTCCAGCTTTGAGGACAGACAAAAACTCAGAGGATTGAAATAGCATTGTTAAAGGCCCCCTGGGGTGATGATTAAACTCCATATGAAAATGATCAGGGAGGAGCGAGACCAATAGGCAAAACACAAGCTGAACACATCTCAACAGCACATGATTCTCAGTACATATCATTATATCAAATATTATGATGAAAGACATCCTCAATAATAATTTCCATCACTGCATTGGAATCTACTTTCAAATTCACCAGCAGAGGGCGAATTTAGCCGCTATGGAGGCTCGTCTGGAGGTTACCCGGACAAACTCTGGCCATCTCACTCCCGGCTGCAGGAGCTGGCGGCCGAGGAGAGAGAGAGGCACCCTCCGATGGAGGTGATGCTAGACAACATCGCGGCCAGAGAGAGAGAGAGAGAGAGAGAGAGAGAGAGAGAGAGAGAGAGAGAGAGAGGGAGGAGGAGCAGAGGCGGATGGACAGGTGACGTCAACCTGACTTACGCTAGTGTCTGTTCGGTGTTCGCTATCAACAGTGTTCAACTGTAACTAACTGTATATGTTCATAATAATAACTGTTAACCCCAAAATAAAAACTTTCATCATTTACTTACCCTTACGTAGTTACATGCGTTGATTTGTGTGTCTTACAGAGTCCCAGGTTTAGTTTTCCATACAACGAAAAGTGGTTTGGGACTTCTGCTGTCGAACTACAAGACACCGTTATATAATAATCGTCTTTTATCGTTTTATGTCGGTTGACAAACCAGATTTTACTGGAAGATTAATCCATATGACTTGCAAGTTTTCTGAAACAATTCATGATAGATTTTCTGCGATGTAACGTTACAGAGAAGTCGTTATTCAGTAAACAAAAATCTTTCAAATATTCAAAATTGGACCGTTAGGGTGCATCACGAAGTTGAATTTTGAAATCTAATCTTATTGGTTCGCGGGTGTCTCGTGACTTATTTTACTTATTTTTTCGTATAATAAGCTTTGTATCTTATAATAATATATATTATTTACGTAGTTGTACTTTGGATTTGTGTTTAGTTTTTTTTTTTTTTTTAGTTTTTTTATGGAAATCCTGGAATTTAATAGAAGCTTCCCTTGTTCTTAAAGGGAAAGTTCACCTAAATAGTGTATATTTTTTGTCATTGTTTACTCCTGACGTTGTTCCAAACCTGTATGAGTATCTTTATTTTGTTTAATCCAAAAGAAAATGTTGGTAACCAAACAGTTGTCAAACAGTCATTAGGCTGCATGAGACTAGCCATTACACCCTCATGTTGGAGGAACAACATGTTACATAAGGGTGGGTAAATAATGACAAAATGCAAATTTTGGGATGAATTATCATTTTAAAAGAACAGTTCACCCAAAAAGTGTAATTTCCTGTCATTTAAAACTGCAACAGTTGGTTCTGGAAGTAAATTTCCCATTCATTTTCTTAATGGGGGAAATTATTCTTAAGGGTGCTTTATGCAAGTTTTTGACTCTACTAAAGCATAAAAATACCATATTTCCAGATATTTAAGAAACATTTTATATAGTATAATTACCCAACGATATAATTGCGAGAGACAGTTTTGAAATATATATTTTCCCCCGTGCTGTGCTTCTTTCCTGTTGTGTGAGCTACTGGAATAAGGCACACTGTGAAACAGCCAATCAGAGCAGAGCTCAACATTATTATTATTTATGACCCTTCCAAATAAGGTAAAAACAGACCATTTCCTTCTAGGGACAAATCCTAGGGTTGTAAAGGGACTTGTAAAACAGTTTCATGAGAATTTTTGCCCTTACCTAAGTAACATACATTCAATGTAGATATCAGAGAACTTAAAATTTAAAACATTGTATCAATGCTTTCTATGGCACCTTTAACACATTTGTTTATCTGAAAAACAATGCTACAGTGAGTTATTCTCCTTTGAAAATGTGCATTCTGGGTCAGAATGTCGTTATCTGTTTTGGTTTGTGAAACCCGTCCATTACCAGTTTACCCTATTTTGTTTTTCGGCACCCCGGGTGGCCAGTTGGTGAAAAACACAGAATGTTTAATTTCAGTCATGAAGGCTAGCAAACGAAAGGGGTCAGAGCGGGATATAGAACTTTCTTCCCATCCTAAAAATCCTCGACATCCATCCAAAAAACTTTATGATCAACAACGGTATAATACAGTGTTAGGCTCAATGCTTTCCATTGTCAGGTGCACTCTTTCCTGTTGGTGTCCTCAATCTGGCAACCTGTGTGCATCTGAGGAGGAGGGACCGGGTAAAAAAAAAAACCTGCTCCAATATTTAGAATTTGGACTGCAATGCCCAGTGTAACCCCTCGGTGTCAATCCCACATACAGCACCTTTAACAATAATGATAAAACTTTAAAGACAGACCTACTATGAGCTCTGAGATTGTTAATAGATGGTATATGCTTTTGTTGAAGCCATCCGTCCACAAATAAAATAATAAATAATTGTGTTTAACAGCAGAATTGGAGAGAAACTACATTACCCATGATTCTGCAATGAAAGCTCACTCCCATGAAGCACTGTAAACATATTTGAATATGCTTGTTTTGCAATAAAACTTTATGTAAAACAATGTTTGGTGGAAGTAGATGATCACAGAAATGTTAAATTTTTCCTTCTAATATAAAATTATACTACATTCATTATTTGATTACAGCCATTGGTTTTTACACAGCTTTAATGTACTTTTTGCTTTTTTTCTCTATACAGAGAGAAGATAATTGCCGCAAACATGGCCAAAATGTCCAAGATGATCGCCGACTGGAAAAAGCTGAAAAAGGAGGCAAAACAGAAGCAACGAGAGGAGGAAATCAAGCGAGACAAACTGCTGGCCGAGGTGAGAGAGCAATTCGGTTATGCACTGGACCCCCCAAGTGCCAAGTTCAAAGAGATGTTTGGTGAAATAGAGAAAGAGAAGAAGAAGAGAAAACTCCTGAAAAGCAGGAAGAGAGAGGAAGAGCAGGGAACAGTGGCAGCCGAGTCCAGACAACAAATACTTTTATACAGTGCTACTGTAACATATTGTAAAATTGGTTACTTTGTAAGTTTGGAAAGTGAAAAACTGATTCCTCGTTAAAAATTCTGAAGCGTTCTACATTTAGCAAAAAAAAAAAAAAGCAAACATTTTAAGAACAATTAAGCTTATGCATGAAAAAGCAGATGGTTGCAATTTGTCATGGAAAACGGATTTATTAATACAGTAACCCAGAGCATTTATTGCTAATAATTGCATTGATTGAATGACTTAATTTACAATATAATTATACAGAAATTATACATTTCGAAAATATTTTAACATCAATAATTGATAAAATATTAACTACTAATAAAATGTAAAAACAAAAAATAACCATAGCATTTGACAGCTGAATATTACTGATGCTATTTGAAGCATTTGATTATTGTAAACGTTCTTGATATATTCAAGAAAGGAGTATAATAATCAATAATAAAGTATTCAAATCCCATACTCAGCCTTACAATAATCAACATGTTTAATCATCATTACACCGAACTGTAAAATGGCTTGTCTAAATTAATTTATGCAAACAGTGTCAGTTTTCTAGTAATTTCCCTTATTAAACCTGTACAGGACTTACAGAAAAATATTAATTTGATTTCTAATGCTCCCTAAAATGTACATTTGAAGGAGCTTAAACCCTGGTTTACATTTCAAATATCTAAAATAAACATCAATTTGGCACCTAACCTCCTGGAGGAGAACGTACAAATGAAGTTTTTAGTGTTTCCCATAATACCGCCCCCAAAAAATGAAACGGTTTAACATTGGGCAGTACCAATGCATAAAAACTACACCGTGTCTTTGGTCTTTCGTTCTCCCAACTCTGCTCTGGTCGACTCAGGATCATCTTTCCTCACAATGTTGTTATTTCATCTTGGTCATTGGTGTCAGCTTTAAGTTTAGTGAGGGCCGCGTGGACCCTGAACTGTGTACGAGACTCCATTGAGTACTCCTTGTAGTTTTTCCTGACAGGAGAGATGAGGAGATATGTCATGACAAAATGCAGTTTGCAACTTCAACAAAGTGTCACATCAGACTAAAGCCATAACAACAGCAAACAAGAGTTTTGTCCTAGACTGAACTCACTTGGCTTTCTGCAGTAGATGGATGGCTTGCTCTTTCCTCCCCGTGTCGATGTACAGGAGACTCATCTCCAGCAGAGCGTTAGGAACCAGGTAATGATCAAACTTCACCTTCTTTTCACTGTTACCAACACAAAGCATCTCAAAAACACCATACTGAGACAGAACAAGCATTTGTGAAGGCAAATCCAGTAACACAGAAGCACTAGCCTGCTGTAAACCTGTTTGAAACAGTCCTCTGCCGCCTGCGTCTGGCCTTGGTTCTTCAGACACAGGCCTTTCAGAAGCAGGATCACACACGTGTCATCCACAGAGTACTCATTCTCTACACAAACAGAAAAACTATGTGTCAAACAATATATACTAAACAGTATACTACTGTACAGGAAGGTCACATAAACAATATAGAACTGAACAACAGCAGTTTTCGGTAAGGCCTGCTATTGTCAAAAAACAATAATCAAAGGAAAGATATTTCCTCTGGTACTTCTGCTTAAAAAAAATCCAGTGTAAAGTTTAAAAAAATTGTTCTTCAACAAAAACAGTTGTTGAGGGAAGCAGTTAAAATATCATGATTTCTAGCAGTCACTGTAATTATAATAGTATCTGTTAACCTGTGATAACAGATTTCCCTAAAATGCAATTGATGTAGTTTCATATTTATTTAAAGGAAAACTCCTCTATTTTTGAAAATAGGCTCATTTTCCAACTCCCTACAGTTAAACAGTTGAGTTTTACCATTTTTGAACCCATTCAGACAATCTCTGGGTCTGGCGGTAGCACTTTTAGCTTAGCTTAGCATAGATCATTGTATCTGACTAGAACGTTAGCATCTCGCTCAAAAATGACAGAAGAGTTTCGATATTTTTGAACTATGACTATGAACTACAGAAGAGTCAAGTTTTAAATAGGACAAATATCTAAACTCTTTTGTAATTTTTGAGCGAGATGCTAACGTTCTAGTCAGATTCAATGATCTATGCTAAGCTAAGCTAAAAGTGCTACTGCCAGACCCAGAGACTGTCTGAATGGATTTGAAAATGGTAAAACTCAACTGTTTAACTCTAGGGGAGCTGGAAAATGAGCCTATTTTCAAAAATATTGAGTGTTCCTTTAATACACAGTGGGCACTTAGTGGCATTACCTGGAGCTGCCTGAAGGGTGCGCTCTGCTTCTACCAGCGTCTCCATCATGCCCTCCGTCAGCTCAGGCTGTTTGCTGATCATGGAGAAACCATTCCACATGTACATCATCTCCTGAGATATGAAGCACAAAGGTTGCTGACTTTAAAATATAACCACTGCATTACAACAAGCAAAGAAAAAGAAAACATTTAGAATGAAGTGCGTCAAATGTGTTACGTTATTCTTACAAGCACAGGCACAGGAAGTCTGATTGGATTGCTAGCTTTGTACCGTCTCGCTTTACGAATGGCAAACTTCTCTGTGGGTGGAGATTTACCTGCTATCTTCTGTCTGTATGTTGGTACCTGTCTGAGAGACCCAAAAAGAGAGAAAGGAAGTGAACGGGAATAAAAAACACTCTATCAGCTGATGTCAGTTTTGATCACATGTCAAAATAAATCCAGTAAACCCAAAGAAAGAGAGACATATGAAAGGAAGTTTATTATTTCCGCTCCTGTTTTGGCAGTGTAATTACATGCGGATGTATTTACCTAAAGAGATCCACTTCATTATCCCCAAACGGCCTTGATTCTGTGTCTGGAAGCATGCTGAGATAAGCTGCCTTCATGTACACGTACATGGCCTGAGAGAGAGAAACAACCATCATAATCCATCTGCACACTGGAAATACACTGTGCGTAATCACAAGCAGCAAAAGAACCAACCAATCCAAACAAAAACCTGGCAATGACCCACAAAGCCAATTTACACAGCTTACGCACACCAGTCATTGTTAAAATAGCTGTGCTGTAGTGTAACGTCAATAAAAAAAAAATACAGCTCAATCCAAGGCTTTACACCTGTATGGTTTCACTTCAGGTTTCTGAGGTGGAAGTCTTTCAGCAATTAGAGATGAAGTATTGGCTAATGCTGGCTAACCAACTGCTCAGAACATTTCATCAACCATGAAATATGTCATTTTGCCTTCAGCTTTAGAAGATTTCCTGCTTTTTAAGAATATTTTGAATCCCTAGTTTTCTGACCTTGTGAATATAGTAAAATTGGAGAGTAAATAGCTTATACACACATGTAAAAAGGCATCTATGTAAACCTTTCTTTTAATTTTTCAATTAAAAATTGAAAATTTAATTTAAATTTTTCTGACCTTGTGAATATAGTAATATTGGAGAGTAAATAGCTTATACACACATGTAAAAAGGCATCTATGTAAACCTTTCTTTTAATTTTTCAAAGCTTTTTTAAAAAGCAAAGCGAAATGAAAATGCTCCTCCATATAAAAATCTTAACTATTTTTCTGTGGTTCTGTATAAAATCTTTGCTGAAGACATAATTCCAGTCCATTTTGTTGTGTCTTGAGGTACAAATGTCCAAAATGTGTATCGTTTTAAATGAACAAATAAATGGTATAATTTTTTTTCTGGCAATAATTCATGACACGCTTCAATTTTAAAGTGTTTTAACACCTTTAAATTAGGCAAAAAATGGAAAATGAACTGCAT
This sequence comes from Carassius gibelio, assembly GCF_023724105.1. Lineage (NCBI taxonomy): Eukaryota > Metazoa > Chordata > Actinopteri > Cypriniformes > Cyprinidae > Carassius > Carassius gibelio. The sequence goes on from NC_068398.1 coordinate 8,303,010, forward strand.
TGCCTCCTAGTTTGTATTAAACAGACAGCAGACTTTCTCCCAGCACCAATAAAATCCCACACTTGATTTACATTGTGGGTGGAGGCCGTTTCAAACATGCAACGCAGAAATGTCTTGGCATCTATACATATCACAATATGGGTGTTTCTCACAGACATACAGTAAACTAAACTGCCTTCAGGATTTCTAAAGATGTTGTTCTTTTAATAATTTCACCAAAACATAATGCAAATTAACTTCCAGATTTGTACTGAAACATTAGATTCACATTGTCATTTTGGCCTTAATCATGAAACACAAGAAAAACAAATTTGTGTATAAACTGTTGTCTTCGAGCAGTCGGGTCACCTTAGACCAGCGGCTCTCCTGGCTGAGCAGGTCTGCGTAGAAATACGCCATCTTCCAGTGCTTCTTAAATGTGAAGCACCACATCAGCTCCCAGTAGCACATGTGATGAAACTGTTTCCAGGCCTGCTGGGCCTTACAGCCGTCCTCAAACAGCGCCACCGCCTGGACATGCAGGGGTGCAGTACATTAGTGAGCAAGACCTACAAGCCCGTTTATAATGTAAGCCTCATTTTCTAACAGAAGACTTTAATTTCATTTTGCATGACCATTTCACACATAGTTTCATTGTCTTCCAACCAGTCAGAAGTCTTTAAAATCATTGGAATTAAAAAAAAAAATTCACCTCATCAATGTTGCCCTTTATTTCTTCGGCTCGACCTGCAAAGAAGAGGAAAATCGCTCCCTGGAGAGAGAATTAGAACATGAGCTCCAAAAACACACATTAAAGACCTCATGTTATGGCGTGGCTAACACAGTTTTCTTTACTATTCAGGTTTCTAAACATCTGTATGCACCTGAAAAAAAAGGAACTTTGTCAACATGCATGTGAGTCAGATCAGATTTTGACTGTATGGAGTCATAAAAGTACTAGATCTTAAATCAAAATGTGAAATTGCCTCTGAAATTATAAATAAGTTCATTTACAAATGAAGAAAAAAGACATACCCGTGGGTATCGCAGTCGAAATGGCTTCAATAGTCGCTCTGCCTCTTCCACCTCCCCCTCTCCAGTACCTTCACAAAACATCACTTCATTATTAACATAAAAATATCTGAGGATTCTATCATTTTAATATATACACTACTGGTCAAAAGTTTGTGGTCAGTGAGATTTTTAAAATGCTTTTGTAACACATGCAAAAAAAAAACATTACAATTATGTCAGAATTTAAATTTTTTGGGGTGAACTATCCCTTAAGTTTGCACAATTAACTAAATAAGCATCTTGCAATATTGGTGTAAGATATTTGCTTTATGTGGGTGTCAAATACATAATGTATCACAAATACCTAAAATAAAGGAGAGGAAGGTGTAGAAACAAAGCAGGAGGAGGGCGCACAGCATGGAGCGCAGGGTATGAGAGGTGGCACCCGTGTACAGCTGAGAGATGCCAAATTCCTGCACACACACACCAAAAAATATTAACAAAAAAATACGAGCACCTATTTTTAAAAATGAGAACGCAAGAGTGTAATCTGAGGTAAAAAAAAAAAAAAAAACACCTTGTCTCCAGAAAAGCCAGCAAACTCTAGCAGTTTTAGTATCCGGGCAGGAAACAGTGAAAGAGTCTGTGTGAAAGTGAAGAACAGCAACGCATTGAACAATCTGGGGTTTAAATATTAAGGAATATAGATGCAATATTCCAGATGCACATACCAAATTGAAAGCCCCAATCCCAAAAGAGACTCCGCCCTCTAAATGCTTGTGGTTCGGTCCTTTGAAAGCGGTGTCTGATTGGACGAATGCGCTTAGCTCCCTGCATGCCCAATTCAAGGGCAAGAATCAAATATAGGTTATTTCCACCTGATTAAATGGTGCAGGTGTCTTGATGACACCAATTATTTTCATTTACTGACAGTCAAACCACAGATTTCCTTCACTTACTTGCTACAGACTTACTTGTATATGAGGTAACTGTTCCGTATTTTGATTCCTCCTTTAATAAAACTAACCATATTCTCATCCTGTCAACAAACAGAGAATGAGAAATCATGTGCAGATCTGAGCTCTGGAGTAGGATCAAGTTTAAAGTACTCAGGAATAGTTCAAACCAGAATATAAATTTGCTGCAATTTTATTCTCAGGTCATCAAAGATGCAGCAGTGAATGGGTGCCGTCAGAATGAGAGTCCAAACAGCTGATAAAAAAAACATTACAATAATCCACACCACTCCAGTCCATCAGTTAATGTTTGTGAAGTGAAAAGCTGTGTATTTATGATAAACCCATCATTAAGGCATTTTAAGTTTAAAAACTTGCTTTTGGCAAAAATATGACTCCATAATACATAATAATGTGTCCTCCATTGAAAAAGTCAATCCCTGTTTTCCTCTCACATCAAAATCCAACAAAATATTGGTTAAGATCCGTTCTGAATTGTCTGATTGTAAACAGTGCTTGATCTGTTCATATTTCTCTGCTGATTCAGACAAGATGACTTTTTCACTGGAGAAAGCATATTATGTATAAAGGGCTTATATTTTAGCAGAAATCATTTTTTAAGTTAAAAACACCTTAATGATGGATCTGTTTCTTACAAACACATACCTTTTAATTTCACAAACTATTAACTGATGGACTGGAGTGGTTTTGATTACTTGTGATGTTTTTACCAGACGTTTTGACTCATTCTGACGGCACCCATTTACTGCAGATCCACTGCAAAATGTCCAAAAACGTTTCTGATGAAGAAACAAACTCGTCTATATTTTTTGAATGGCCCGAGTGGTAGTAATAATATTCAGCAAATTTTCATTTTGGGGTGAACTATCCCTTTGATCTGAGGTTAAAAAAGATGTCAAGCTCTACACGTTTAGGTCAAGACTTCAAAGATACCAAAATGCACACACAGTTTAAGCAAAACATCTGAGATTGTCTGATTGTAATTTAAATTTGTCTTGAAATGTGTCAAACCTGTAAGAATGTGAGAGCGGCTCGGTGCAGTAAACACTCGGCGTAACACACTTCAGCATGGAGCTGCTCTGTAAAACACCAAATACAGTATAATCATAAAACAGTCATTAAATGTAACATCTTATACAAATTGCTAACTGATTTTGGCAAGCTTTAGCCTTGAATTCATCAAATTCTTCAAATTGAATGCTTTGTTTGAGTTCTATTCCTCCTTTAATAGCAGTAAAAGATGGACATTTCTAGAAAAACCACACCTTCTGAAAGATCATCATTTGCTCCTCGGCTCCCAAGACCACCAGACTTCCTACGGAACCTGAAAGAGAACAGCCAGAACTCAAGAGATGAGTGAGCAAGCACACAATGACAATGTCTGACAGACTTACAACCACACTTGACCAGACTAGGATCAGACGTAATAATTTCTTATGGAAGATGGATGGGAAAAAAATGATTAATTCAAAAATAAAAACGGAAATACAGAGACTTACATTTAAAAAATAAATAAAACTTTATTCTGCAAAGGTACATTAAATTGATCAAAAGTGACCATAAAGACATTTATAATGTTATAAAATATTTCTATTCTATAAGATGTCTATTCATCAAGACAAAATGTTTCACCATTTCCCGCAGAATGATTATGCAACACATTCGTTTTTAATGAGAAGTAAAAATATCATAAAAATCAGCATATTAGAATGATTTCTTAAGGATCATGTGGCACTGAAGAATAAATTACATTTTAAAAGAGAAAAAAGTTATTTTAAATTGTAACAATATACTGTTTAAGGTCCCACTTTATATTAGGTGGCCTTATCTACTTTGTACTTACATAAAAAAATAAGTACAATGTACTTATTGTGTTCATATTGTATTGTAAAACACTTTTGCTGCTATTGAGGTGGGATAGGGGTAAGGTTAGGGAGAGGGTTGGAGGTATGGGTAAGTTTAAGGGTGGGTTAAAGTGTAAAGTATGGGTCAACAGTGTAATTATAAATGTAATTACAGAAATTAAATACAGATGTAATTACATGTCATTTTTTTAAAAAATATAAGTACAATGTAAAAACATGTATCTACACAATAAGTACATTGTACTATATTATTAATTAAAATGTAAGTACATAGTAGTTAAGGCCACTTAATATAAATTGGGTCACTGTTTAAAAATAATAGTAATAAATCTTACAGACCCCAAACTTGTTATCAGTAGTGTATCTTGACTAACTAAAAAGCATAAGTTTTTACAACAACAATACCTACATTTTGATAAATATATTGAAAATGTATTTACATTCTACAAAAAAAAATAAATAATAATAATGCTAATAAGTAATTTCTAATGCTTTTAAACTGTTAAATTGCATTTATTATATAAAAAAGCATCTCCTAACTACTTCCAATTCATTCCATCAATCAAGTTTAAAAAATGCCACCCAACGTATATCTTTAACTACATATTTAAATATTAGTTATACAATTTGAAACATTTGTTTTTCAATTTGTACACTTAGGTATACATTTGTTCAAAAGTTTGGAATCAGTAAGATTTAAAATTTTTCTTATTGGAGACTCTTATGCTTATCAAGGCTGTATTTATTTGATCAAAAATTCAGTAAAAAAAAAGCAAATAGTAACATTGTGAAATAATATTGGATTCCTATTTTAATATACTTTAAAATATAATTTATTTCTGTGAAGCAGTGCTGAATTTTCAGCATCCTGTCTCTAGTCTTCAGTGTCACATGGTCCTTCATAAATCATTCTAATATACTGATTTATTATCAGTGTTTTTTCTTTGATGAATAACATTTTTCTAACAATACAAGTCTTTACTATCACCTTTTATCAATTTAACACATCCTCGCTGAATAAAAGTATTACTTCCTTACAAACTACCTATACACACACTCTCCCAAGAGGATGTTTGAAGGGGTTTAGGAGCAGATCACACAGAAGGATCTCTCTTGTGACTCACTGTTTCTTAAGCAAACTGAAAATGAGCCCATGTGTGACCATTGCTATGGAGAATCCACCCACAGACAGTCATCTGGATTAGTGCTGCAATGAGGGAACCACATGCTATATGTAGCACATGTATGCATCTCTTCACCTCCATTTCCTCTATGTTATGTAAGGCCAGTAAAAGACGTAACCAGCAGTGTGTCGTTTAAAGCCACACAGTTCCATCTCCATGCAAATACAAGCAAATTTCAAAGTGGCTGAATCGGGTCAGCTGACATGGAAATGACCCCATTTGCCTAAAAATGAAAGGTCACAGAAAAAGGCCTCTCTAGGAGTGAAATGAATGCAGTGTTTTGGCTCTCTTTCTACCTCTGGCACACCTCCTGAGCCCTCTTCATCGTGTTCCCAGCATGCACTATGTCGTCTTGTTGGAAGGTCATCATGGCCTGCATCTCTAACACCGTGGCATAGATCAGAGCGTGATACATGCTCTCCTTAGCCCTGGAATACAACACAACACATGCTTTTACACACACACCGCGAGATCACACTCCGACACAGCAGGCTACTAGTTAAATATAGCGAAGGTTAATGCATTAAACTTTCTCAATGAAAAAATGTGAATGCTATTATTAACTCTTTCAGTACTGAATGCTTATGTTCCTGTCACATTCATGCAAGAACAGACATTAATTTCACTTTGACTTAGTGGTTAACACATGTTTCTGTTAGGGCAATGCAAAGCCCGTTCACACCAAGAATAAAAACTATAAAGATAACAGTATAGCGTCCACAGCTTGTAGTTTTGTCATCTGTCAAGTTTTAGTTAACGGCTAATCAGAATTCACCCGACTTTTATAATTAGCAGTGAAATTACTTGACAATGTTTTTACTGTTCATCGCTTGAGGGGAAAAAAAAAGTTTTCCTATAAACAGTTTTTACTAAACATTTTAGTAAAACATTTGAAATTATTAATATTGATGCAAAGAAAAATATTTTTAAAAGTTAAATAAAATTAAATATACTTAAAAAAGTAGCAAAACGAAATTTTCATAAGCCACTTTTTTAGGTAAAATTGTAATAGATAGATTATAAATGATCAATAGATAAAACAAATGTCTTTTCTCCCCAGTCTGTGATTGGTCAATCGTGCATATATCCCCGCCCCCAGAGCACACCATTGGCTGAGTCGTTGCTATGGCAGGATTTTCAAACAAATAGAGCAAAGTTTTGATAGTTCTTCAGGGAAATTAACCTACAAGTGGCCAATTATAGCTGTCTCTGTACATTAAAATGAAACTAAAGAAAATGTTTTAAACCCCAAATGAAAAAAAGAAGAAAAAAAAACTGCACATTTAAAACGCATACTATCCCAAAAATCTTAAAATACTTTTAACATGAAGATGTATTGCCTGAAACCAAGACTAAGTGCTGGAGTCCCTTAAGCATGTGGTTTCCTCCTCAGAGTAAAGTTCCTCGCTCTCTCGGCTATATATTAATGAAGTGGCTCTCTGTGCAGCACTATTGTCAGACATGAGGGTGTGATCTTTAGGTAAACACCTCACATCCTGGAGAAGGGAGCGCACCTGATGCAATTCTCTATCGCAGTGGAAATAAAGCATGTTATCACGGGACGACATCTATAATTTCTACCTGTGCTTCGGATGCCAGGACCTTTACTGCAGCAACAAGACTCAGTTTTGGTGGTGTACGGTATCTGACTGACAAACAGAGCATTATGGGCTTGGTACAGTAGGTACCACACCTTCACTAAACAGCTCGTCTGTGCTTAAGATCACTCACACAGATACTGGAGGGGAGGAGAAACTGGTGAAGACAGAAAGACTCCTCTCACCGTGGCCGTAGTTTGTCCAAACTCTCATTGAAGTGGTTGTTGAGGAACAGATCCAAGGCCTCCATGCATTCGTCGAGACTGGCCTGTAGGGACATCTGTCTGGAGCTGATCACACACACACACACACACACACACACACACACACACAATGAGCAGAAGCACTTTATATCACTCTTTATATAAGCTAACTCTGGTGACCCCATTAGACTATTATTAGTGGCCATTGTTTTCCCAGTATCTAGTGAGTTTTACAATGATGAATAAAATGCAGATAAATATATAAATTTATGATGTAACACAGATGAGTGATGGCAAATCAATACAATCGATATCCCACAGTATAAGAACATAATACAAACTGTACACAAGAATATATGTATAAAAAAAGAGAAAAATAACAAATGATTTTAAAATACAGCTTTAAAATTATTAATCCAATATATACACTTACATACATTTAGCCTATACACAGTATATATATATATATATATATATATATATATATATATATTCAATTTTAATAAACCAAAATATTAAAAAAGTAAATTAATAACAAATAAATACATCAATTATTAAGATAAAATTATTTAGTTTATGATATAACATTTATTAATTGTATAATTAGTTTTATAATTATGCATTTTACAAGTTGATTGTATTATTTAAAATAAACTGCTTGAGAAATCTGTCAATTATTAAAACTTTAAAATTAAAATAAGATTTTTCAAATGAAAAAATAATTAGCCATCTAAAATGTTTGTTATATACTTTAAACACATACACATACATAGTGTTTGTGTGTTTAAAATGTTTTTATCAAACCAAAATAAGTAACAAAATAAATCAAAGTAAATAATTTACACAAAACTAAGCAATTATATCTAAGTATATTTCATTTTATTTTATTAATGCTTTGCTCCAAAACTCCCCAAGTGAAGTAAACCCACACAAACACAAGCAAAGCCACTTAGTGAAATGAATAACGTTTACTACTAAACACTAAGACACCATTCAGAGCCGTCAGAAGTGCGTTCATTGATTATGAACACTACCTGATGCAGAATGGTTCAGCGCATGACCACTGAAGATATATTTAGCCAGACCAATTCATGTCACCTGGTTGATCCTGCTTTTAATTTAAAGAGCAGATATACATTAATGGGCTCTCAAAGTGAGACATACTGGCACCTGTTGCTTATGATATTTACAAACTAACCAACATCCATTTGCCTAAATACACATGCATCCTGTTAGAGATGCAAAACAACTGGTTTAAAACAATTGCATGACTTTACAAGTCATTTAAAGGTATATCTAACCTTTGACTCTCTCAGGCTGCAATGACATGTACAGACACAAATGCAATGCAGAATATGTCACTAGTCAAGGTGTTTGCTGTTTGCTCAGAGTACACAGACTGGGCATGGACAGCCAGCACCTTTGGATAGGAACATGAATATGTCACAATGCACTGTGAATGATTTTACTTTAACAACATTAAGAGCAAATTTGCCAACAGTGAAGCTTTCTAAAAAGCCTTATACTCAGGGACAGCATTTCATTCTCTCACTGTGAACCAGACTCTATTGCAAAACAAGGAAGGAAGAGATGTGAACATTTGACAGGAGGAGAAAAAAATAACTGCCAAGACTAAACACAGACTCACTGAATCAGCCATTTAAAGACGCACAGAACCACAAAAGTATGAAAGTGTTCAGATATGCTGACACCTGAAAAAGCACAGCACAGATGCAACTCTTCTAAAAGAAACATTAAACAAGCCATCATCGACTCACTTTGTTGTAGCAGGTGCATTTTTCCCAGTGGACATGGTGTATTTGGTTGACCTCTTCTGGGCCTTGTGGCCAGCCTCACACACACACACACACACACCTGCTCTCCCTGTGAAGAGCTTTCTCTCAGCGCTCCTGTGGAAAGTCTCACTGCGCGTGAAGATGATGCTGCATGGATGAGGACTGCTGGAGAACTCGAGCTGGCAGGGAATGTAGATCAGTGTTCGGCTCAATCACGAGTGTGTGTGTGTGTGTGTGTGAGAGAGAGAACACAGACTTCTTGACTCCTCCTCGAGCTCACAGCAGGTTTGATGGCAGGAGACCAGAGCGAAGGGACAGGAGTTAGTAGCGCCATCTAGTGCTGGGGTGAAGACGCGTTTAATAAGACCAATGAGTTAAGTTTGTTTGTATGTAGGCTAAATAATTAACTTCCTTTTATTGCCAATTCTTTATTTTAAATCTCTTTTTTATCCCCCCACAGACTTTTTGTATTTCTAAATATTTGAAATGCATAAATTTAATTGTATATACTATTTATTAATGCACTTGAGGCATTTATTCACAATTAAATTCTCTTGTCTGTCTAAATGGTAATAATTATTTTAATTACTTCATAAATACACACACACACACACACACACACACATACACACACACACACACACACACACATATATATATATATATATATATATATATATATATATATATATATACAGTACAGACCAAAAGTTTGGAAACATTACTATTTTTAATGTTTTTGAAAGAAGTTTCTTCTGCTCATCAAGCCTGCATTTATTTGATCAAAAATACAGAAAAATATATTTAATATATTATATATAAAATATAATTATTTTTGAAATATTATTACAACTTAAAATAATAGTTTTCTATTTGAATAAACTTTTTAAAAAAATTGATTCCTGTGATGCAAAGCTGAATTTTCAGCATCATTACTCCAGCCTTCAGTGTCACATGTAACATACAGTCTATCACATGATCATTTAGAAATCATTCTAATATTCTGATTTATTATGTTCTGTTGTCTAATATATTTGATGAATTAAAAAGTTAAAAAGAAAAATGTCTAATAATATATATTATAAAAATATATTTTCTTTACTATCACATTTTACCAATTTAACACATCCTTGCTGAATAAAAGTATTGATTTTATTTAAAAAGAAGAAGAAAAAAAATTACTGACCCCAAATTACTGACCAGTAGTGTATATTGTTATTACAAAATATTTATATTTTGCATAGCTTCTTCTTTTTTTTTTTACTTTTTATTCATCAAAGTATCCTAAAAAAGCAGAAGAACTGTTTCCAACTTTGATAATGAATCATCATATTAGAATTATTTATAAAGGATCATGTGATAATGATCCTAAAAATTCAGCTTTGCATCACAGAAATAAATGATAATTTAAAGTATAATAAATGTAAAAACAATTATTTTAAGTTGTAATAATATATCACAATATTGCATTTTTTTCTGTATTTTTGATCAAATAAAAGGAATTGGAATACAAATCAGGCAGTTTAAGTAAAACACATGTAAGCATGTTCATTCTATAGATTTATATTTTCAAACGTGCAAAGTGAAAATATCAACACGCAGAGTAAATAACTATTTTCTATGAGACGTGAAGATGTTTCACCACCAGAAAGATTCACGGCAGTAAAGAACGATAGTTTTCTTCAGAGATCAAATTCTTCCCATTAATGGTCAAATGTCTTATCAGGACATAAAATATAATGATAGAAGATCCTCCTGTCAGGGTTTATTTTGTGATCATCACACGCAGGCCTACATTAGTAGAGTTTAAAGAAATGAGCACAAACAGGTTGAAATCTTGCTTTTATACTTATTGTCAAAATAAACATCTTACAATTAACATTTAAGCAACATGATATAATCATCTTTTTGTTATTGTTGTTTTTACTAAAATACTTTAAACAACAGATTTTAAAATAAAACATTGTGCTTTATCGCACGAACAGACACATTATTTAAAATGGCTTTGATTGGTAAAAAGTTTACAATGAATTACAATCAGCAACATTCGGTAGAAAACATTTGGCCATTTTTGGTCATTGCACATATAAAGTCAGCAGGAAAAGCCCTTAATGTGTCCAGAATGATCAAATAATGCCTTGGTTGTCATGCAGTTAAAGAAAGCATTGCGTTTTTAGATGAGGACACGTCTTGCATAGGCAAAGTAAAAAATGTAACAAAAAACAATCAGAAAGGCCTACATTTAGCATTAAAACAGCTCATTTTAACATAATGGGACTTCTCAAAACTCATGTTTGCAGTCAAAGTTTAGGCTTAACAGTCTGAATTTACTTGTTTTTCTTTTTTTTCATGCCCAGAGGGATTTGTGGTGTCATATAGTTTGACACAGTTCGAAATGTTTGAAAAAGTCACAGTGATATGATCACAGATGATCCACCTCGTCCTCAAAGAGATGTTCAAGCTAAAGGTGAGACATCAAGCCTGTTTTGATCCTATTCTATTATACAGGATCATGGAGACAATCATCGCTACAAGCTGAGAATGAGAAAAGAGAGAAAAGCACATTTGGAAAAGCATTAGTGTCATAGTGCTACACAAATGTCATAAAAGGCTTTTTATTTCTGTATATACATAGATTTAGTTTGTATTTATTCTCCTAAGTGAAATAAATTCTCTAACCATCTAAGACAGCAGGCAATCAAAATTTACACCGTTTATTTCCTTAAAAGGAGTAGAATTGGCTGACAATTTAGCTTAGTCCATCCAAGATGTAGATGAGTTTGTTTCTTCACTGGAACAGATTTTGAGAAATGTAGCATTCATCACTTGCTCACCAAAGGATCCTCTGCAGTGAATGGGTGCCGTCAGAATGAGAGTCCAGACAGCTGATAAAAACATCACAATAATCCACACCACTCCAGTCGTGAGATGAAAAGTTGTTTTTTTGTAAGAAATAAATGCATCATTAAGACATTTTAATTTAAACCACCGATTCTGGACAAAATATCCGTCCATAATTCATAATAATGCTTCCTTCATTTAGAAAAGAAGTCCATCCCCTGTTGTCCTTTGACATCCAAATATGCTTGTAAACGGTGCTTGATCTGTGCATATTTCTCTCCTGAATCAGATGAGAAGACTTTCACTGGCGAAAGCAATGGATAGAGGACTTTTAAAAATATCTTAATGATGGAATTATTTTTTACAAACAGACAGATTTTTTCTTCTCAAGGCATTAACTGATGGACTGGAGTGGTGTGGATTATTGTGATGTTTTTATCAGCTGTTTGGACTCTCATTCTGACGGCACCCATTCACTGCAGAAGATCGATTGATGAGCAAGTGATATAATGCTATATATATAAAATGATATAATTCTCCAAATCTGTTCTGATGAAGAAACAAACTTATCTTTTATGAGCTGAGTGTGAGTAAATTTTAAGCAAATGAATGATTCATTTAAAGACATCAAAAAAAAAAAAAGCCTTTTAATTTCCAGTGTGATGACTGAAAGTAACAAAAATGTAGCGTACCTTTCAGCACATTTTCAGTATCTCATCAAACACACCGTACAAAGTGTGAACAACTGGCATTTAAAGAGTGAACACAATGACTGACGGAAAGAAAGTGTGTCCGTTACCTCAAGAGCAGCGATCCCCAGTGCTACAGCTATGATGATAACTGAATTATCATCTACCAGCTTCTTCAGGGCTGGGAAACAACCTTGTATATTCTGCGCAAACAGGCAAACAGGCAAAAGATGATGAAAATTATATGCTAGCCTATATGATAGAAAAATCAAAAAGCACTTAAAACTAGAATTGATTCAAAAAATAAACATGCTAAGAGATAAACCCACCGAATCTAAAGCTGTTTTCTGATCGCACGGAGCTTTATTACAGCACTGAGCTGGGTAACTCTTGGTGTTGTTCATAAATTCAGAATTTGTGAAATCTGTATAGTTGTTGAATCCACAGCACTTCAGCTAAAACAGAGAAAGGAGAAATCAAGGGTTTCCACATTAGCTTAATTCAGCCAAATATACTTGAAATGATATTTCTGACAATGGACGTAAACATATAAATCCTTATTTGACTTGTTCAAATAATTTGGGGGATTCTGTATAAATTT